>NW_022147505.1:1309405-1491871 GCF_002938485.1 Sitophilus oryzae
AAAAAAAAAAGAGAAGGAATGGTGAATTTGCTGAAAAAAAAATAAACAATTGAGAACTACCCTAATTTGTTCATGAACTGGACGCTATCTCCAAAAATAATCAAGCTACAAAAAAAATTCATGAGGAAAAGTTGCTTGTCGATTTATTATGAACAACTTTCATACGGGTCAATTTGCTGTAAAGCAAACTTTTTGAAAACCACCCCAAAGGGCTCATGAAAAGTCCGGAAATAATAAACTTCATTAGGCGAACTTATAGAGAATGTTCTTATGTACAGGGTGGGTCAAATTCGACGCTTTTAAATGGAAACACCCTTTTCTATAGGAGATAGTCAAAAACTAATACAGTGTCTGGAGCTAATTTTTGTCAAAAACATGAATGGTGAAAACCGCATATCGATATCTGTTACCGTTTCGGAGTTTTTTTTTTTTTTTTTCAAAAATATGTATTTTTAACATTTTTTTTTTTTTTTTTTTTTTTTTTTATTAATTAAATTTTGTATGTTTTTATGAAACAATTCCAAAGCATCTTTTACGTAGAATTTAATGGTTTAAGTATAATTTTTTAAATAATAATTTAAGATATCAACAAGAAAAATTGATTTTTTATATGAGATACCTGTATACTTTATTTATTGAAAAGAATTAAAATTACCTTTCCAAAAATATAACACACTTGATATTTTGCCTCGATTCCTCTTCGAAATATAGAGTATAACAAAATTCGCGAACCGCTTAAATAAGTAGGCTTTGAATGGCAACGGCTGTAATCAAAAAATTCTAGCTGTGAGCATACCAAATTAAAACGAAAATAATATTTGCTATGAGTAGATGCAGGAATTTTATAACAATTTAAAAATATATTTAACCAAAAATCAACACATTTATAACAATATCTGATAACAATAAATAAATAGCAAACCAAGAACAATGAATTTTTGCTACAGGTGTTCGAATATCGACCGTCTTCTGTTATGGACAGACTGGGCAATTTTTGAACATTTCTCGCGAATTCATAACTCGGTGGGAGTGAAAGATCCCCTCTCATAACTGCTAAGTATTTCTAAATTCTTGTCTAATTATACGGAAAGAATAAGGAACCTTTTATTCTTCCGCAAATATAACCATAGGGAGAGGACCATGGGCACTAAGTCAGGTAGCCTCGACGGCCAACGGCTGGGAATCTGGTAGCTATTCAATTATTCTTGAAATTGGCTGCAAAAATTGCTGATAACGTTCAGCGTTCTGAGGCGGTGCCTCTTCTTGCTGGGAAAAATATGTTTTCCGAGTTCCATCAAGGGCATATCAATCAATAAGGGGTCCAAAAGCCTACTAGTTTAAAGTGGCGAACTTTAAAAATTCTGTATTTCGAAAGGGAATATAACAAATATCAAGTGTGCTATATTTTTCGATAAGTAATTTTAAATTATTTTCGGTTAATTAAAGATATAGAGGGTGTCCAAATAAAAAATCAATTTTTCTGTTGATAACTCTTAAATATAATTTTTAAAAAACCACATTATACTTATACCATTAAATTCTACGTAAAAAGGTGCTTTGGAAATGTTTTTCATAGAAATTTTCCATAGCAAAAAAGGTACAGTAAGCGATTTGTTAAAAATGCACATTTTTTGAAAAAACACCCCGTAACTCCTAAACGGTAAACAGATTTCGATGTGCGGTTTTCACCATCAGGTTTTGATGAAAATTGAAGCCCCAGACACCGATATTATTTTTCGTCTATCTGCTATACAGGGTGTCCCAGAAAATAAGTGCAGATATTTTAAACTGGTAGTGGGGATAGTTCAACCCCCAGAAACACGCCCAAATTTTTTCGAAAAATTTTTTTTTTGGCGAAAAAAAAAATGTTGAAAATTTAAATTTTTTCTTGACATTTTTCCGGGAAATTTTGAAAAACTTTTTAGTGCCACTTGTTTATCCACCTGAGATTTCTCTAAGGTGTATCTAAACCATGCAGTGTTGTAACCTCCTATGTTATCCACATTCCTACATAGTTCTATCATTTATAAATTCATAGAAAAATTTCTACCCAAAAATTAAAGAATGTTAAATTTTTCATCAGTGATCATTATATAATTATTATAGAAAAAAAAAACACATTATATTATTTTTAGTACTTAACCCTTTCAATGAAAACTTAAAAAAACGACAGAAAATTAACTAAAACATACGTTTATGACGTTTACGAAAATGATTCATCGTATTATTCACAACCAGGTCACAAAAAAGAAATTCCTAAAATGTTATCGTATTTTAGAATTCAATTTTGTTCTTCATGTTTCTCTGTTTTATTTGAACCACCGTTTTACAAAACACCTTGAAAGCGCACATTACTTTGAATACCGTCTCTTATCGCCACTTTACGAACTACTTTCAATTTAAGACATGTTTCACTCAACAATTTTAAACACGTATTTTGTTTTTTCGCTATTTTTTCGATGTATTTTGACAGCCCGACCGTCGCGCGTCGACCAAGAGTGCCACGTGTGAACTGGTCCTTCACAAAACACATACACAAGGAGAAGTGCGAGCGCCTTGCTAAATATTGGAAAGTGAAATTGACGTTTAAATTTGACACTGTTGACAAGTCTACTGCTACTAGCGCCCCCAATATCGCTTGTAGGAACTACGGACTAGATTGTAACGCATGGCGGGAAGTTTAAAAAAATAAAAAATTTTAATTCTCATTTATTTAAATTATGACATAACATAAAACATCAAAAATACACCATTTTTTAAAAAATATGTTTAATATCATTATCAAATATACAACAGAAATTAATTTCACCAAAATAAATAATAAAATTAAAAGAATAATGTTACAAATAATCTTTTGATTTAAAAAAAAATAATTATAACAAAACTGAAAAAAATGGCGTTATAGATGGCTTAAAATGAAGCCATCTTATGAATTATATAGAAATGTCAATTCGATCATTCATTTTTAAGCCAGACTGGACGATTATTTTAAACATACAAGCTGAGTTTGTTCATAGTGCTCTTAGAAATCTAGATAAACAAAGAATAATTAATTAAATATTCCAGGGGAAAAGAGAGGAAAAACTTGTCAGGGTATTGTTGAAAGTGTCATCTTTTTGCTCGAATTTTTCAGGTCGATTAAAAAGATGACATTTACAACAATACTTTGCCGTAATTTTCACAAATATCAGAGAGAGAGTACAGGTATTGCCTCTCTTTTCCTCTGGGATGCTTTATATCTGTTGTTCTTTGTTTATCTATATTTCTCAGAGCATAATGCCGAACAGGACTACAGTATATAATAATTTCAATATCCTAAAAGTGGAAAGAAAAAAGATCACCCTTCTGTTTTGTACTATGGTCCCTTTCTTCCAATGGCTCATCTCGTTGATATTAGGAAGGTATCCATACAAAATATATTTTATTATCGGTCTGGATGAAAAAAATGAAAATTCAATTTGATTTGAAGATCCTTTTCTGTCACCTAAATCAGGAGAATACAATGAGCAATGTTAAGATGAAAAAACTTATTTACAACATTACCTACACGTTAGTCCAAGGAGTTTTTATCAAAAACCCTAATTTGCCTAAATAATTATTATTCAATTTACAAAGCAAATTGCAGCGTGTAAACAAAAGAAATCAAATGGCGACAAGTCAACTAGTCAACGTCAACGACCCGACAAGGAGAAAGTGGTGTTCGAATAACACATTATGGGTTACAAAAAATTGTTTTTGTCTCCTTTCAACGCACACTTTAGAAAGAAAAAGAGATGAACAGTTATACTGAAAGAATGTCAAGGTTTTATCTGTCACTCTTGTCAATAATTTATCGGTAAGGAAGATTCCTAGAAAATCGCTTGTAGTCAAGTTTTCAACCATTTCCAGTTCTCCCATAAGAAGTGTCATCCACCTGTGGTCCTTTGAGCCGCGCCGTCGTGGCAGGCTTGCATCAGACGACGATGTTAAGCAACGTTGCCGTAGTTACAACAATTTCAAATTCAAGAGATTCGAAGCAATCAAATTTGTATTAAATTTTAAAAATAAAACAGAGAAACATGAAAGGAAACAAACAAGAACGAAATGAATTAATTTATTCGTCGGCGCTGTTTTCGATATATTTGAATTCTGAATTACGAATAAACAATTTAGAATTTCTTTTTGTGACCATTATCAATAATCAATTCATTTGTGTTTTGTTTTGTTTAACGTTTTGCGAGTTTTCTGTTTTATTTTTTTAAAATATAATAAGAAATTTGATTGCTTCGAGTGTCTTGAATTTGAATTGTTGAAACTACGGCAACCTCGCATGACGCGAGCTCGACACGCCGGCGCGACAAAGAAGCAGTGGGCAGTTACCAACCAGTGATGCGTGGCTGTTTTGGCCGACGGATGGTTGGGCTGTTGACGGAATTGTCGAAATACATCGAAAAAAATAGCGAAAAAGCAAAATACGTATTTAAAATTTTTGAGTGAAACATGTATTTTCTTAGATTGAAAGTAGTTTGTAAAGTGGCGGTAAGAGACAATAATTCTCAACATTTATCCATTCAGAAAGATATTCAAGTATTGTAATGTGTGCGTTTCAAGGTGTTTTTTGTAAATCAGTGTTCAAATTGTGAATGAAGCCCATAACGAAAATAATGTGTAAAGTTAAAAATGGGGACTGTTATTTTAGCATTTTTTTTTTATAATACACGTAACAAGTAAAGCAGCACAATGAAGTGTATTTTAGTTAAGTGTGTATCGAAAAAGAGTACTGTCGCAGTTACATCGATCTGTCATAAGTAATCTGTGTTTTAATGTTGGGGTAAGTTTTTTTTTTTATATAATTATGACTTTAAACATTTATGTTTAATTTATTTTTATGTGAAATAATATCACAAGATCTAAAAATGTAATGCATCTCTGCAAAATCCTCAGGTGTTGTGATTTTATGACTTACTTGTAACCATATACTTTCTTGTCCATATGGCAACACAGTGCGTCGAATTAACTGAAATCCGGGCTTGATCCGGGTAATTGGATGTAGTTGGCAATATCTGCCGGCGGTTCTCAAAATGTTCGATTATGTTTTTAAATTTTCAAAGTTAAATAACTCAGTTATTTTCAATTTATTTTAAAAATGGTAAAGAGAAAATATGTTTATTTTGACCAGATCTACCACCTCTTAAAATATCTGCACTTATTTCTGGGACACCCTGTAGAAAAGGGTGTTTCCATTTAAAGCGTCGAATTTGACCCACCCTGTACAATTTGCGTCTAATTATTTGTTGTAGTACAGTTTTAAAAAAACCAAAAACCGCAAGGGGAAAATTTCCGATTTTGTTAATTTTACACTCAGAAGACAGTCGCTGACAAACTCTTAAAAAATCAGCTTGCCCGTATTTTTTTTACTCTCTATACGGCGATACAATTTTACTGGATTATATGAACATGTTGTTTACAGCGTCTTCCGTTTGGCAAAAAAGTGGAACAGGTTTGTACAAACCGCATCCTCCTATCTTCACTAATAACGGAGATACCGTATGATTTCAACCAAAATGGAACACCCTGTACTTATATTTTGCAATCAGAAATATCATACGATCGAAAAAAGGGCGTTAAAGTTGGCTTGGAAATGAAGGTCTGTTATATTTCCAAGCCAACTTGACGCTGTTTTTTTTTTTTTCGTTCATACTTTGCTTTATTAAAGTAATCCATTCTTAAAGGTGCATTTTGAGTATACATTATTGTATAAACCCATTGTTTGTTGTAATTTTCGATATAGCTTGTAATCTTATATGCATGATTGAGAATATTTTAAAATAGAAGAGTGTTATTTCCAAAACATAATTTATTATGAACATATATGATTTCAATAAGTGAAAAAATGCCTTTGAAATAACACTCAAACTATTATAAACTCACCGGCAAAAAAAAACGGCCACTAAAAACTAGACCAGTTTTCAAAGTGGTATCCCTTGCGAAACGCACCATTTAGACTTTTTGGATGATTTTTCTTTTAAATTTAAATTAATTCCTTTTTTAACGGATGCCTACGGTCAGAAATTTTTAAGTTCTCCATTTATTTTGAGCATATCCAGGGCACAACAATAAGACGAATTTTTGCCTCGAGCTTTGTAACACCCTGTAGGGTGCAGCAGTTGTAGTAGCTATTGCTAAATTAAATCACATTGTAACCTCAATCGTTTCTGATGAAGCATTTTATTTTATTAAATCAACCACATTATCTTCTTTTTGTAATTGGAGATATGCTGGTTTAAAACGAACGTCTCGCAAAATTAAGAATTCATCTGGAAAAAAGGCCCCCCCCCCAAAAAAGAAAGTTTTATGTGTAAATAATCAAGGCAAAAACGGATTTATGAGTATTTGCAATATGAGAAAAACGGTTGTCAAATTAAAAAAATGCCATTATCTGTAACAAAATGTTGCTCGTGCTTTTTTCGAGGCGTTTGTTTTAAAGCAGCGTATCTCCAATACAAACAGAGATAATGTCGTGATTAAAAAAACAAAATGCTCACAAAAGATGAGGCTACAATGTGATTTGATTTAGCAATTGCTACTACAGCTGCTGCACCCTACAGGGTGTTACAAAGTTTGGGCAAAAAACTTCTTCTTATTGTTGTGCCCTGTAAAATCCTCAAATAAATTTGGAATATTATTAAAAACAAAAAAAAAAAGTTAAAAAAGGAATAATTTACAATTTAAAAAAAATCATCAAATCTAACGAGTGGTTCGGGAGAAATCCAACTTTGAAATTGGGACTAGATTTTAATGGTCGTTTTTTTTGCCGGTGAGTGTATTTTACTTTCTTTTTTTAATTTTAAACTATCAATTTACTGTGGATGGGATCACAATCTAATATTTATATTTAGAATGAAATAAACGAGAGTAAATGGACTTATAAGTAAAAATGAATTTAATATAAAGCAGTGACAGCGTTAGCAAAACAATGGGCCCGACCTAAATTAGTGTTTATAATCAGAAAATAATGTAACTTGTGGAAATTTTCTAAATTAAAGTGTTTTGTTACGATGTTCGCAGAGCCCAAGGTCGAGCAGACTTCATCGGAAGCAGACAGTGAGTTGTCCTCACACGCTATCCCATACCACACAGGTTAGTTTATTTTTCTTTAGAAGCTTAGTTGATTTGACAGGAGATTTTGACAATTCGACGGTTTACTCGGTCAAAACCAAGGAATCAGTTGCATGAAACTGTTCATGAGTGCTTATACAGGGTGTCCCAGGCTGGGCGTGCACTAGAAGTTCCTAGAGAACCACAATATCTAGATCGGAGATTTTTTGCACATTACTGTGTGTTATTGTACTGTTTTTTGCACATCGTTGTTTTACAACGAGATCTATCGATTAAAAATATTTTCAATATGTTGAAAACAGTGGCGGCTCGTGACTCGTGTGACTGGGTAGGCTACAGTATTTAGTTGCCTCTATTTGTAGTAACAAACAATTTGAAAGCCTCTGGAAATATATTAGGGATTATTCTCCTTTAATTATTTTGTAATCGAAATTATCATATCTATTATTAATACCTGCAATTTATTCAATAATTTATGTTGGTCAATAACATTGTTTGTTTGTTAAATCACTATTAAATGCGTTGGAAATATATCAATATAACAAGTTTGTTAAATCAGATTTAATCAGCGTTGGAAATTTTTTATAGGATTCTTTAAATTTCGGATCCGCAAGAAATAATTATAAATAATTGAGACATATGAGTACCTATCTGCAAACCTTATTTCTAAATGTAAAACAATGTTATCTAATATTTCATAAAATAAAATTCGCAAAGATATTTAACTTAGCCGCTTTTATTAACATATCGAATTGAAATAGCACACTGAGACTTTTCTGTAATATCTGTTGTATCGTCTTCTTGCACCGAATAAAATAACGCGCTTTTTATTTCGGATTCTTTTATTTCTGTGGCGTGTTCTGAAGTACAACCGGTTATATTATTTTGAATAATCTCGGACAAGCCCGAAAAATGTTTCCAATTTGCTTTAAACGTTTTTTGAATTTTCATATAAAAGTTTTTAATGCTACGTATAATTAATCACATGAAATATCCCCTTAACGAAATGTGATATTATCCCCTTATGAAATATCGGGAATATCCCCTTAACTTCTAAGCCTACCGAGCCTCCACGACTTCATGCTAAGTCGACCGGAGATTTCGCCTAAGCCCGCCTTAATACAATACAAGTCCGACTTACGTCGCGTCGCTACCGCACGATGAGTTATGAGTTAGACGGAGACAGAAGACTGCCGTACGTCGTGCTTCGACTCTGATGGTAGGCGATGTAGAAATCGCCGAACAAAGGCACTCCAACGTTCAAAACAGTCAAAATTATTTTGTTTTCTAACGCAGCGTACGCCAGCGGTAGTGAATATTTTAATATACAAGACCACAAATATTAAAATAATATTGATTACTAAAACACACTTCCGTGTATTAACAGTATTTTTATGTATTTACAACATTAATAGTACTTATAGTTATAGTATATAATATATTGTAGTATATAATGTAATAAAACGCTTAAATTCTGCCAATATCTTAGGGTAGGTGCCGCCTACCTTGCCTACCCTGAGCCGCCACTGGTTGACAACAACTTTCTTATTTTAAATGGGTGCCCCCATTTTTTATTACATACTTAAATTCTCTGTAAAATTCTATGAATATTGATGTTAAACACTCTATATCTAACATTAACCGTTTTTGGGGAAAAAATATTTAAAATTTTTGGACCAAAAAAACTACCTGTCAATAGAATTTGTATAGCCTAAAAGTCAAATTTAGTGATTACCACAGCCACTGTGATATAAAGGGAAGACATGTGGCTATCTATTTCAAAAATTAAATTGTTCAAACATCATATAATAATGGCGGTAGCTGTCATGGAAATGAGCGATTAAAAAATTATCTTAAATTATTTTTTTCAAATGGAAACCCACTTTTTTTTATTTCACTAATGAAAAGGTTTTCCAATTCGTTACTTTTTGAGTATACATGTTCCTATACCTAAAATAAACCGTTTTTAAGTTATTTAAGATTTAGTTTGAAAACGTATATTTTTCTTGGTTTTATTTAGCTTCCTTTGCCTAATGTCAAATTAAGTGTCAAACATCAGACAGTAAATAGTGCCTGATTAAGAGTTTAAAAAATGTATTTATAAAAATATATCTCGTATTTTCGCTCTTTAGTGATATCTAATAGTTGATATTATTAATAATATACTGTATGGTCGAAAAAGAGAACAGCGCTTGGAAATGATGATCGATAACATACTGCTTTTGGAACAAAGTTTCACAATATGACATGGCCAGATCTATCGTTTCACATCACTTGACGTTTAAAGTCGTTGGCTACTGGTTAAAATCAAGAAAAATATAAGCTTTAAAACTAAATTTTAAATAATTTAAAAACGATTTATTTTAGGTATAGGAACATGTATAGTCAAAAAGTTACGAATTGAAAAGCCTTTTCACTAGTGAAATAAAAAAAGTGGGTTTCCATTTGAAAAAAAATGATTTATGATAGTTTTTAATCGCTCAATTCCATGGCAGCTGCGGTTTATATGATATTCAAACAATTTAATTTTTTAAATAGATATATAGCCACATGTTTCCTCTTTATGGCACAGTGGCTGTGGTAATCACTAAATTTGACGTTTAGGCTATACACATATTTTTGCCAGGCAGTTTTTTTTGTCCAACAATTTTAAATATTTTTTTTTCTCAAAAACGGTTAATGTTAATGTAAGATATAGAGTGTTTAACAGAATTTGTTATCTAGAAACTTCTAATGCGCGCTCAGCCTGGGACACACTGTAGATCTTTCCAATCTTGTAATTACGATAAAAATCTTATATCTTCCAGTAAATTGGGATGGTTAAAATACCCAATTGAAGACAGAAATAATCTTAATATAAAATATATTTCTTGAAAAAATCATTCAGTAATCAGCATATTATTGGTGGGCTATCATAACTGGGTATATTGTTGCATACAACTGATATTATGGTTTAAACTGTGTAAATGGATGAGCTGCCTAACAAGAGGGTAGGTAGAACTGTGCTTAATTCAATTTGTCCTGCTATGGATTTTTTGAGTAATCTAGATCATTGCTTCAAATATTGTTCTTAAAAAACAAAAATATCAATTATGCAACATAAAATTTAGCTTTTTACTATAAATCACGTATGTGCTTATAAAGCTGGACCTTTAACCATTGATTTGATATAGAAGTATGTACTTTTGCCTCTAAAATAATGTTGGTTGAATCAGGAAAGATTTTAACAGGTTTGTCATTAGCGATATAATACATTTCTGTAAAACTGTAACCCTGTAATAATAATATTAATACGTGCTTCTTTTAAATATCTACCCTAATGTCTACTGCAATTTTACTTTTTTATACAGGGTGTCCCAGAAATAAGTGCAAGTATTTTAACTGGTAGTATAGTTCAACCCCAGAAATACGCCCGAGTTTTTTTTGCGAAAAAAAAAATTTGGAAAAATCGGAATTTTTTGAAATTTTTTTTGGAAATTTTTTTAGTTTTTATTTAAAAAAAATAATTTCTTGATAATATGGCAACATATGTAGGTAGTAAATTAAATTTACAGGCTGATCCAGTGGTTCTCAAAATTTTAGCAAAAATTATTTTTTTTAGGAAATTTTCACTTATAATATCACAAGAGCTTAAATTATTTTCGGAAATTTTTTTGAGGGCACGAATATTTTGAAAATTATCCCGAGTCGAAGACGAGGGATAATTTTTCTAAAATATTCGTGCCCGAAAGAAAATTTCCAGGAATAATTTAAGCTTGCGTGGTATTCGGTAAGAAAATTTCACACCTAAATTTGAAAAAAAAATTAATCCAACATGACATTTTAAAAATAATTTCAATTTGTTAAGTTGGCCAAAGGTATTAATAATTGTGTTTTTAATGATTAATAAAACCTATAATTACTAAATGTGTTTCGTTATTATTTTGCTATATTAGTCGATATCATTAAAGATTTGGCATTAAGATAATTCAACATGAAATAAATTCTAAAAAAATCATATAGATATATCCATCATATTTCGTTAAATAGAAAAATACCAGCTTTAGTTAAATAAAGGCGGCAGAACTATATTTTTTAGAACATGGCAATTTCGAAGAAATTCATATGTAGGTATATCTAACATATTTCCTTAAATCAAAAAATATTACCAACCTTAGTTACATCAAATGCTAAAACTCAAATGGGTAATATTTCAATATATAGACATTGTAGTTCATTCACATTATGATTGTAGATCTTATGTTTACCTTTTCAACTGTCAAAAAATTTCGACTAAAGTTTCGTGGCGCCTCGAAAAAATTTCCGGAAACTAGTAAACATTAAAGCATGTTATTGGTTGAAAAGTAGAGGTGTGAAATTTTCAAAGTAAAATAACTCCGTTATTTTGGACTTATTTGAAAAACGGTAAAGAGAAAATATGTTTCTTTCATCGAGATCTACCACCCCTTAAAATATTTGCACTTATTTCTAGGACACCCTGTATAGACAAAAAAATATTAACTTGTTAAATTCGCTAGCTTTTAAGCTTATGCTGTGTTATTACTAATTACAATAGTATATTATTTTATTAAGACTAAAAATTATACTTGCTGGCGAGGCTGCGACATACAGGCGAGGTACAAAATGTCATTTTTACTCCGAATAGAATATGCTATTTTTTCAGGCGCCTCAAATAATTTTTAAACGAGTTCAGACTTCTAAATAATATTAAAATATCTAAAAGTCATACCTTGTGTACAAAAGTGGCTCACCCCTATACCTTTTTTTTATTTCTTCAGATAAAAAAAAACGATATTTGGTATGTTAATATATGACATAAATTAGGACTGATTGACGTATTTACTTGTTTTTGGTCACTTCCTATTTCACCGGAAATAACTACTTTTGATTTTTAAATGACACCCTCGGTATTTTTTTTTACATTGTTCTGACAGAAAATGATACTGAATAGAATGACATATGTCAACTTTTGACATTTTCGCATATGGTTTATTTGAAATTGTAACATGCGCTTTATAACGACAATTTGAGTCGAAATACCAAGTGTGGGATACCAAATTATTCTTAAAAAAATGCTTTTTCAGAGTATGCTAATAAGACACTTTTGTTCCATTTGAAAAAATTGAGATATGTTTAAAAAAACGATTTGGGCATCTTTTAATCAGCCAGGATAAGACACGAAAAACATTAGATGATCAAATCTATTTTTCCAAGGCTCCTTGATTAAAAATTAATGTTTTTAACATAGCCATGGCACTCTACTATTTTTTGTAATCGAAAATGTCAAAAATTAACATATGATACGCCATTCTATTCAGAGAGTGTCATTTTCTGTCGAATAAAAAAAATAAATAAAGTAAAAAATGTACCTGCCATTTAAAATCAAAAGTTGTAGTCATTTCAATTGAAACAGAAAGCGACCAAAAACATTGTAAACGTCAATCAATCCTAATTTATGTATATATACTAACATACCAAATTTTTTTTTATTTGGAAAAATAAAAAAGTTATAGGGGTGAGCCAAGAACGGTAAACTAATAGGATTGCTCATCCTCATAAGACGTACGTTCGCCTCTTCCCGCGCTTCAGCTGACAGTAGTGACGTCATTGTAGTCCTTGTCATGATAGTGTGTATTATTAGTTGCCTATGGTAAACTTATAAAAATAACAGCTGAGAAATTTTGAATTAATTATTTTGTCAATTTTAAATGTGGAAAGGGTGTTTTTAAAGTTTTTAGAGCTATAGAGTGTATAAATACGTTCATTTTGTGTTGTGGATTGTGACAAAGTGCTTACTAAGTGCCTACGATATTGTTTATTAATTATTTTAAAGCAAAATATGGAAGTACTCTAAAAAGAATGCCTGCAACAGGTAAAGCTGGGAACTGCTGTTCTTAAAAATGCATTATCCGAGTATTTAATACGATTTATACAGTTAATTTTCTATACTGCATACATATAAGGTGTTTAAATAAATAAATTAAATAATGAACGTTTTGCATCCGGCAACCAATAATGCACGTGTGTGTATTATTGGTTGCCGGATAAGGATTAATAATCATGACAAGGACTACAATGACGCCACAACCAGCAGAGGAGTTTTCGCATGCACCCTGGCAGACGCGGCTGAATGAGCAGTCCCTATTTTTTTTAACTGGTTAACTGTTCTTGGTGGTGAGCCACTTTTGAGGCGCATCGAGGAAACTATGATTACGCCCGTTGAATTTGACACATAATGTCAGTTTAATCAAAACAACACACATTCAATTTGGTACAAATGGTACAATTTGACACAAATGTCAGCAAAATCCAACGAAAAATAAGCAAAAATTATAAATGAAACTTTAGAAAATAATTTGGGATTTTTTATGCATATTTAGTACCTATTCTCGTAATGGTTAATTTTTATATTGAAATTTTTCTGTAAGCGTCAAATGAATATGTTGATTAGGCAACTTTGTGTTTGCATTAAAGCTACTGAATATACGGGGTGTTTCTTAAAAAAATTAGGGTGTAATTCCTCATATGTTTTAAAAAAAAATATACCGATAAATATGCGGTGTAAATGTACTTCCTTGATGAAACTAGAAGGTTTAGGTATAGAAACATGATATATCGTTGAAAAGTATTTTTATTTGGGTTTCGATTTGTTAAATAATATACATAGACTTGGATTTAAAATAACAATAATTTTAACGATTTTATAACAATCGGAAATAATTATTTTTTCTGACCTCACTGTTTGATATCCAATCAGTTAATTTAGACAGATCGAATGTGTCGACTTTCCTTAACCTATAAACCAAATTTTAGCTTTAAAGATGCCGAATTTATGATTTAAGTAATGCTTATTCAAGATCAATTTTACGCATGTTTTATTTTTTATCTCGAAAACTATAAGAGATAGGTTAGTTGGTTATGGTTGATAAGAACTGTCTAAAATGACAGCTCGATTGGCTCTGCTTCCATTATGGCGTAATTTGCCAGCACGTTAGGTGTGACCGCAGACCATCTGACTTTGCGTCATGCTGCGATCACTGGATAGTTTTTTTTAATTTTACTAAACACAAAAAAGTCATTATACACTCACCGGCAAAAAAAACGGTCACTAAAAACTAGTCCCAATTTCAAAGTTGGATTTCTCGCGAACTCTACGGGGCACAACAATAAGACGAAGTTTTTTGCCCGAACTTTGTAACAAATTGTAGGTTGCAGAAGCTGTAGAAGCTATTGCTAAATCAAATCACATGCTACAGCTGCCTCATCTTTTGTGAGTATTTTGTTTTTTTAATCACATTATCTCTGTTTGTATTGGAGATATGCTGCTTTAAAACGAACGTCGCGGAAAAATGCTTCGCAGGCAAAACCGCGATTCATCCGGAAAAAGGACTTGAGTCCATTGCTCCATATCCCAATTCACTCGACGATGTCTTAGAAGTAGCTGGTATCCTGTGGCAGGCCTCCTTGCAGACAAGCTGTTTTCTTTTAGTCTTCGTCGGATTGTTCTCTCACTGACTTGAGTTCTACGCACGGCTTGTAGCAGATGTTGATTCTGAAACGCTCTAATTCTACGATTTCGTAAAGTATGGTGAAATTTCCCGTTTCCATATACCGATTCCAGGCATCCTGGACTGTTGTTCGAGGTATATCCAGGGTATCGCACACATAACGTTGACTTCGGCCATCCCCAATTAAAGCCACAATACGAGCAACATCCGTCACAGATAATGGCATTTTTTAATTTGACAACCCTTGATTATTTTATTTTTATTTTGCCTTGATTATTTACACATAAAACTTTCTGCCTGGGAAGCATTTTTCCGACGTTCCTTTTAAACCAGCGTACATATCTCCAACACAAACAGAGATAATGTCGTGATTAAAAAAATCAAATGCTCACAAGAGATGAGGCTACAATGTGATTTGATTTAGCAATAGCTACTACAGCTGCTGCACCCTACAGGGTGTTACAAAGTTCGGGCAAAAAACTTCTTACTGTTGTGCCCTGTATATGCTCAAAATAAAATCGGAATAAACATTTCTGACGTAGCATCCGTTAAGAAGGAATTAATTTACAATTTAAAAAAAAAATCATCAAAATCTAATGAGTGGTTTGCGAGAAATCCAACTTTGAAATTGGGACTAGTTTTTAGTGGCCGGTTTTTTTTGCCGGTTATGATCAAATCTCTCTCCCACGCTGGCAGCATCCGGCTGCATAGGGCCTGGTTACCCCCGTGACAACGTGAAAAAAGAGTTGTCCTTTAAATATATTTTCTCACGGCACTTTAAAGTAGGCCAACTTTAAAAATATTTCACAAAAATATGTATCTGAATGGGACACGAATTTATTTTAAACACTTGCACCAAAAAAATATTAGACTTTTACAAAACGATTACAAGAATATTAACGGAAAAAAGGAAACAAATACCGACCCGAACAATCAGCCGTCAGACAGTATTCGATGTTGCCACGACTACTGACGAAGCAGAAGTCCCTGGTATAGGTTAGTATAATAGAAAAATTTTGAGACGTGGAAGTAGTTTCGGAAAGTATAAGAATATCCTGGTGTTCCATTTAAAATAACAAAGATGATACACTTTTAGTATGAAGTCGCAACACTGTAATGCTGAAAATAATTTAGACAGATGGAGAAAGTGCCCTTATGCAAAAATCCTACCACGGGTTCTCCATAGACGTGTAACTTGCCATGCATGGCCGTGAATCACCCTATAGTGCCCCTACACTTGACAAAAAAAGTTATCTCTACTAATATATAAAATCCTTAAGTGACTGACATACTGATTAATCACGATCCTGTTCAAGCCACTCAACGTAAGAAGCTCAATTTTGGCATACAGGTTGATTCTAGGGTGTAGAGGTTCGATAAGAAGGGATTTTTTGAAATTCAAGTTCCAAGAGGGTGAAACCAGCCCTCAAATATTCCAATATTTTTTATTTAAAGAACGGTCAAGTTTCCGAAAAAACGCTTAAACACGTATATTTTGTTTTGTTTTTTTACATATTTTAAGATTTTTTAAAAATGTATACAGGGTGTTTCGAAAAATCTGGTCATTGATTAATCACGATCCTGCTTAAAGCGCTTGACGTAGAAAGCTGGTTTGTGGAAAACAGATTGACTTTAGGGTGTAGAGGTTCTATAAGAAGGAATTTTACGAAACTCGAATTCTAAGGGAGTGAAACTATCCTTCAAATATTAAAATATTTTTTTATTTAAAAACCGGTGATTTTTTCGGAAAAACTCTTAAACACGTATATTTTATTTTGTTGTTTTACATATTTTAAGATTTTTTTATAAATTTATACAGGGTATTTCATAAAATATGACCATTGAGTAATCACGGTTCTGCTTAAACTTCTTGACGTTTAAAGCTGATTTTTGGTAAACGGATTGACTGTGGGGTGTAGAGGTTCGATAAGGAGGGTTTTCTCGAATCTCAAATTCCAAGAGGGTAAAAACGCCTCTCAAATATTACAATATTTGTTATTTAAAAAACGGTTTGGCTTTCGGGAAAACGCTTGGACAAGCATAATTTATTTGTTTTTTTTTTTACATATTTTGATTTGTTTGATTTCTTAACCACGATTCTGCTTAAACTGCTTGATGTAAAAAGCTTATTTTTGGCAAACAAATTTTTCGAAAGTCAAATTCCAACGAGATGAAACTACCCCTCAAATATTACCAAGTTATATAATAATATCGCCATATTGTTTTTTCTCGTGCTGACATAAATGTGAGAAAAATTTATCCAGTTTGTATGTTAATGGAAATTCTTGCTGTGCTTTATCATCACCATTACAAATGATTAATTTGACGCGAACGAAGTCACTGGTACACGCTAGTTATACATAAAATATACAATCTGACTGCACACTTCCACATCTGTCCACACCACGTATATTAAGGTATCTGAATGTCGTTTTTGGTTTCAGTGTTACCAGCCACAGCTATACAAATATCGAGCGGGGAAGGTGGACAGGGCATCCATACCCTTACGATGACAAATGCCACAGCGGGTGGCGCAATTGTACAGTACTCTCCAGGACAGGAATTCTTTGTGCCTGGTATGTTAATTAAATATTTTAAGATAACCGTCACTAAATGAAAATGCTTAATGTATGTTTTATGTGAAAAGCCACTGGGTTCAGGATACACATTCGCAAATTTCTCACTGGCTCTTTACTTAAACACAAACTTGCCTAACCAACATAACGATTACGTCACATTTAACTTATCAAAAAATAAACTCACCGGCAAAAAAAACCGGCCACTGAAAACTAGTCCTAATTTCAAAGTTGGATTTTTTGCGAACTAGTCCCTAATTTCAAAGTTGGATTTTTTCTTTAAATTATAAAAATTAATTCCTTCTTAGCGGATGCTACGTCAGAAATTTTTATTCCGAATTTATTTTGAGCATACAGGGTACAACAATAAAACAAAGTTTTTTGCCCGAACTTTGTAACACGCTGTAGGGTGCAGCAGTTGTAGTAGCTATTGCTAAATCCAATCACATTGTAGCCTCATCTTTTGTGAGCATTTTGTTTTTTTAATCACGACATTATCTCTGTTTGTATTGGAGATACGCTGCTTTAAAACGAACGTCTCGGAAAAATGCTTCGCAGGCAGAAAGTTTTATGTGTAAGTAATCAAGGCAACGGTTGTCAAATTAAAAAATGCCATTATCTGTGACGAATGTTGCTCGTATTGTGGCTTTAATTGAGGATGGCCGAAGTCAACGTTATGTGTCCGATACCCTGGGTATACGTAGAACAACAGTCCAAAATGCCTGCAATCGGTATACGGAAACAGAAAATTTCACCAGTCGAGTGGGTTCCAGAAGAAAACGGAAGACAAATGCAATTGACGACCGCTTTATTGTCCTGAATACTTTACGAAATCGTAAAATTACAGCGTTTCAGAACCAACAGCTGCTACAAGTCGTGCGTAGAACTGAAGTCAGTAAGAGAACAACCCGACGAAGACTAAAAGAAAACAGCTTGTCTGCAAGGAGACCTGCCACAGGACCGCTACTTCCAAGATGTAGTCGAGCACGTCTTCAGTTTGCGCGTTTAAGTGTGAATTGGGATATTGAGCAATGGACTAAAGTCCTTTTCACGGATGAATCACGGTTTTGCCTGCGAAGCATTTTTCCGAGACGTTCGTTTTAAAGCAGCGTATCTTCAATACAAACAGAGATAACGTCATGATTAAAAAAAAACAAAATGCTCACAAAAGATGAGGCTACAATGTTATTTAATTTAGCAACAGCTACTATAGCTGCTGCGCCCTACAGGGTGTTACAAAATTCGGACAAAAATCTTCGTCTTAGTATTGTTTTCGTGTGTACGAAGAGTACGGTCAACACGCTTAGTAAAATAAGATGTACTGAATAAAGACAGAAGAGCAAGTATTTTCCTAAGCGCATGAATTCTAGCGTCGGACTAAGTGGTTATGCAATAAATACTTAGCATTCTTGCTCTCTCCGACTTACTAGATTGTCATAGCGATTCACTCCTATACATGTAAACGCCGACCCAAAGTTTCGCTTGCCAGGATGGTATTTCCTCACGGTACCCATAACCAGTTTGTTCTAGAGTAAACTATGACGTGTGACGTCACGTGCATTACAAGTGCAACTTCTAAAAAAAATAAATATAGATTGTTATTCTCGAGACATTAAATCTTGGGCTTGGCGTGCACACATGCACTTGTTAAGAACTCTTTGACAGTGATAGATGTACGTGTCATTTTAATTTCAAAGTAGTTTATTTTATTTTACAAAGAAATAAGTTGGTACAATTGTAACGCATAGCAGGAAATTAATATATTTAAAATTTGACTGACAAGGGCAAGTGATTACTTCAAAATATTGTGAAAAAACTGTATAAAATTGAAAAAATGTAATTGAGTTATTTTATTAAAAAACGGTATGTGTTAATACAAAACAAACAAGAACAAAACACCACATACCAAAAAAAATATATAAAAAAGAACTATTTCTTACTTTCATGCTTCAAGAAACTTCCCGCATTTATTATTATATTTATCAATAGAACATGTACAAATACAAATTTGTAATATTCCACAGGAATAAATAAAAGAACGTAAATAAAACAAACTATTTGATTAATAACACTTACCAAATTTTAACCTTAAAGGTTTATTAAAAGTTGAATTAACTTTAATCTTAATTTTTTTAAACCAGTACCTTTTGACATTATTTTTCTGCAGTAATAAAATCCATTATTTACCTATCGTGTGATGTCGATACATTACAGCTACTCCAATTTTTAGTATATGTTTAGTACGATCCTTGTACCATATACGAGATGCACTTATCTACGACGAGATGGTATACAAACTTTATTGATGGTAACTTTATTGGTGTATAAGACTTTCTGTCTGGGCAGCGAGTGTTAACTATAAACTGTGCTCTGGGTGTACAGTTATTTTTCCCTCGATTTTTCCTCCACTTGACTTCAAAAGACACAAAACACATAACCTATAATTTAGCAAGACTTTGCCAAGCCTCAAAAATCTAAAGACGAGTTCATACGCATCGGCGTCCGTTTGTCGTTCATCGTTTCGTCAAACTAATAAAATTGAAATGTGATCAGTCATTTTTGAAATAAACCAATAAAACTGGTGAAAAACAAGAGACGGCGCATGACGGATTTATATTTAAACCCATCCATAGCTAACTTATTATTAGAAACTTTTTTTTAGTAAAATAAATAGATCGATTCAATAAATAATTGTCTCGCCGCCTGTATCGATGGTTGACGAAATAACATGTTTTCCATCCATACTAGTTGTTTTTTGGAATTGCTTCGAGCAGCATAGAATTTCGTGACAGTGCAGAGCGCCGACTTCGTTTTTCGTTTCACGAGCGGCCGATCTCTACGTGTCGTTATTTTATATCTGATATTTTTTAGGAGTAGTAACGGTTGCGTTATGTTATTTATAAATAATTGTTATAAAATAACAGATAGTTAAATAACAACCCATCACTACCATAAATCCATAGAAACACTAGTTATTTGAACAGATCTGGTGCGATGTAGTTCGTTAATGTCCCAAATGGTGATTCTCTTAAACCCGTGTTTTGTGGTAAAACACCAATGGTATACTCCCATCTCAGCTATAGTTTGGGCTATTGGTATCTTCGTCAACTTGGTAACTATCGACTCAAAAATCTGCCATCCACAAGTCAGGTGGATTCCCGCCGCTGCCACCACCACTTACAAGACAAATACGATTTTATCGAAATCTTACCTGAGAAAAAAAAAGTATATCGTGCATCTCATATCCGTATATCTTATTTTAACAGATCAGTCGATACACTTCTCTGTTAATAAAATTATTAAAAATAACGTAAATTTGCCGCATATCTTTACTAATCAAACACTCATTTAGTTGTAGCCCAAGGAGGTAACCTCAGTTCGGGCGGCAACGAAGACCAAGCGAGGAAGCGCGAAATGCGACTGCTCAAGAACAGGGAGGCAGCGGCGGGAATCCACCTGACTTGTGGATGGCAGATTTTTGAGTCGATAGTTACCAAGTTGACGAAGATACCAATAGCCCAAACTATAGCTGAGATGGGAGTATACCATTGGTGTTTTACCACAAAACACGGGTTTAAGAGAATCACCATTTGGGACATTAACGAACTACATCCCACCAGATCTGTTCAAATAACTAGTGTTTCTATGGATTTATAGTGATAAGGTTGTTTTATTTAACTAGCCTGTTATTTTATAACAAGTGACTATAAATAACATAATGCAACCGTTACTACTTCTAAAAATAACAGATATACCAAATAACGACTTGCGAGATCGGTCGCGTGAAGAGCAGCTTGAAGTCGCGCTCTGCACGGTCTGAAAATTCTATGCTGCTCAGCAATTAAAAGCGCTTATGAATGAAGCATGACAACTGCGTCAACCGACGGCAGCGATGACGAATCGATTGAAGTTACGTATTGCTATTGCTTTTTTTAGGTGTTATTGGATTATCATCATTAGGTTTATTGGTTCCATCATGTCTCAAACGTATCGGTCTCTTGAAAAAGCTAACTGCCAGAGTATTGAAGTAATGATTACAAAGTCCCGCTTAAGATGGGCTGGTCACGTATGCAGAATGCAAGAAACCGCATACCAGAATCTCTGCTTTACGAGCTTGTAGACGGTAAGAGGGAGGCCGGGTGGACAACTCAAAGGTACAAGGATATTTTCCACGAAAAGTCTCCCTTAAAAGGAATTAAGAAGCGGATGGGTGGAAGGGCAGCTCACAATGGGAGACGGATGGAGAAGAATTATAAAGTCAGTTAACAGCGACAACCAAAAAGTAAAGAGGCAACAAAGCAATGAGATTTTTGAATGTCTGGAATGCGGTAGACAGATGACATCACGTATCGGGCTTTTCAGTCACAGAAAAGCTCATGAAAGAAAACGCCTTGCGTGACCAGCTTCTGATGCGTGTCAAATACTCGTCAGCGAGTAATGGCAGTATATGTATGTATTGGATTGGGAACTTAAATTTTTCAAGATTTTCTGGATTTCGGGGATAAACATACACCGGGATTCCAGTTTATCCCAACCACCGTTTAGTCGTTGTAAAGTGATACGTGTGAGTCTAGCCTTACTTTTTTAGGTGTCTTCATATGAGGGTATGCGGTAACGAATCAAGATGGACTGCGTCGTCCAGTCCTGCGGCGTTATGTACACACCGATTAGTTTTCCGTCTCGGTATTGATTCCTGCGACCGCCGCGAAGAGGTTAGAGGTCGTTCGGGAGGCTTTTCTCGCTCCTTATCTCGGCCTCGGCTCTTCGCGGCATCACGATCCGCGAGTTCGTTTGCCCTGCCATGCCGGAGTGACCGGTCACTTTGGGAAGGATGCCTCGGAATCGATTACTAGCGTAATTATAGAAGGGAACGAACACGATAATCGCGTCTTCTAGCAGAGGAAATAAATAGAAAGATTTACTATAGATTTGTAAACAGATATGGAAATGGTGGTAGTAGTTAAGCATCAGTAAATTTTAGTAATATATGGGTGTCACTTCTAATGGACACTACATAACGTAAACCTTCGTAAAAAAGAAAATATTGTATATGTTACAGTGAAAGTGGGAAATTCAGTGATTGTTAACATTCACTAGGAAATGCTAACAATTACGCATTGGACCAGTGAATGTGATATTTTAAAGAGATTTGTCGACTTTTCCTAGGAATTTCTAACATTCACTATAGTGAAAGCAACATTTACTAAAGGTCCTTTACTAAAGGGACGGGCGTGGAGAGGAATAATGTTAGTGGAAGTTAGAACAAATATAACTTTTACGAATATCGGATCTCCTCAATATTCAAGCTGATCCACAAAATAGGCATGGGCGTACGGTGTTATATGAAAGTAATGTGTATCATAAATATAATACTCAGATTAATATTTTTTCAAAAACTTTTATGCTGTTTGAATCGTTACTGTTGAGTTAGCAGATAAACACTAAAAGCTTTTATTAAAGCTCCCTTAAATATTTTGAATCATTTTATTATTGTGTTGTTAATATAATAGAAGAAATAATTACAGCTGGGGTTGGAACCTTTGGTGTTACACAGCAAAATAAAACACTAAATCAGTACAATACACCAAAACACTTTTAATTTTACACTGACGCACGTTTCGCTAACCATGTCTGCCATCAGCAGATGATCAAGACTGAGTCTTGAGGTATATTTATTTATATATCTGTACTAACTATATTTTTTTCTATAATACATAATTTTAGATATAACTATTTCCAGCAAAAAAAAATCTTGAAAATAGTTAACTTTGGAAGCGCAAACAAAACATAATTTTACTCATCAGTAGATCTGATATTGCCTATTACACCAGATATGGTATCGCTCCGCCAGCAGTTTTTAAAGGTTAGGTCATTGTCTACCCATATGTTACATCCAAATAGATAATACTTGGCTATATTTTCGAATTTCGCGTATATATATTTATATCTCTCTCTGCAATATAATGGGCCGCTCCATTAATATTTATCTGTTATTTTAACATTTACGCCAAAAAAATTCATTTGATTTTAATAACCCCCTAAGCGTTTCCCTGCAAAAGGAAAATTCGATTCTTCCTGCAATTTTTGCAAAAGCTTTCTAATTGTGGGGACGAGTTTGAATTCGAGATAAAATCTATTTATCAAATTCCTGACCACTTCGAAAAAGTCGTTGAGCTTTTCGACAGCAGTCTCACGTGGTCGTTTCTTTCCAGAGAGGATATCATTTTATCGGGGTTAGTTTTCAGCCTTTTTTTTATCTTCTGTGTGAATTTTTTTATAGCCGATACGCTAACTCCGGTATAAAGAAATATCCGCTCAAGTTTACGTTTAAGCGGCAACTCAAGCGAACTCTCTGTAGCTTCTTCATCGCAAACCCTATTATGAACACAAGGAAATACACCAAATGAGATTTCATCCACGTTATTATTAACTTACCTATATAAATTAGCTATTATTTCTCTTGTCTGACTATGTAGCGTCTTACCCTTAACAAATTTATTCGTTTTAAAACACAAATATACGATCAAACTTGATATTAATAATTAAAAACTACGAACGAAAAACATTATAACAAGATAACAAAACAATAAAACACAACTTAACTATCAAATATACTAAAAATATAGGAATAAAGTTTAGGATAACCGGTATAAAATAATGAAATAAAGTAATAATGATCAAAAAAATGACACCGCCACTGGATATTTCAATAGTATTCAATATTCCTACTCTTTTCAGAAGAGACCGTGAAGTTGGGGATAAAGCAAGCGAATAGGAAAGGCGTAAAAGCCATGGCAACCGCGTGGTAACAAATCCTGTGACGTACTGCCAATCATGTTCGATGAATAGGCGGCCATGCGCGGCGATGCCGGTTTGCCAATGATATCGTTGAAAATCTTCAACTTTCATAATAGGCAGATTATACAGAATGAAAGAAATAAGTTATTAAATAAAACATATCGAACAATATGAACTACGTTAAAATTCCTTAGTAATATACGTCAGAATATATGCTAAACACATTATATATAATAAAAATATATTAAATTTATAGTTCATGTCTGGCAATTTTGCAATTTTATAGATAAACGGAAAATATCGATTTTTTTTCTCGCATTCCTTCCGTAGCTACAGATCCGCTGGTCAAACAGTACTAAAGGTCCTTTACTAAAGGGACGGGCGTGGAGAGGAATAATGTTAGTGGAAGTTAGAACAAATATAACTTTTACGAATATCGGATCTCCTCAATATTCAAGCTGATCCACATATCTTAAAATTACAATGTACTTCTTTAGTATATTTATTAAAAATTATAGAAAATAACGACATAACCTTCTAAATATTAAAAGCGGTAGTAAACGTTAGCGTACAAAAGAATTAAAAAAACATTCATAAACATAAGATTACTTATCGGTACAAGGTTTTTTTTAATAAAGTTCTTCATCGTGGACAAAATAAAGGTAACAAAATAAAGGTATGCCCGAATTTTCTTCAACCGGGAGTTATTTGTTTTTTCAAACCCGCTACTTCAAGTATATCAAAACGTTTAATAAGTTCATAGTCACTAGGTTCTTTAATATTTTTTCTCTTGCACGGTTAACTTTTGCTATGACTTTATTATATTGCAAAAATGAAAAACAAGCACTGTTACATTTTTGCGAGTGCCCGGTTTACCTTAATTTTTCACAGAAAATTTTCTCCGTAGGGAAAATACCGTACAGCACTTTTTACAACGATAACAAAAAAAATATACACAACCACAAAAAACAAAGCAAATTTACGCCAGATGTCTGTCAACGTTGCCAACGTTTAGCCCAATTTAATGTTCTCCTTATATTGCCTATTATTCAACTTATCCTTATTTTTACAACTCAAAGAGGGGGACACCCCCTACAGTCTACATCTACACTGTATTTTATATATGAAAATATATGAAAGAAAGATATAGACAGTTTTCTTCATTCTTTTGAAATAAGAATATGACACTCGTATACCTTAAAATTATGATTTGAATAAAAACATTAAATAATATTGAACGGTTTTAAAGTATATATTTAGAGTATACACTCTGTACAGTGATATAGTGGAGCCACTCTGTTTAATACTTAATGTTATTTTATATGATATTGTTAGCTAATATGTTTTATAAATGAAGGACTTATTGCAATAACATATGTCACAAATCCATAATTTTGAATTTTATTATACTTTGCAGTTTAAAAAAATGTGTAAATCTAAATATTAATAAATATTAAATTTGAGTACGTTTTAGAGGTAGTTTAGTTTAACTGGCTAAGTATTTATCTAACAAATTTGTTGGATAAAAGGCAAGAAAAACACTAGGTACTAGTTAATAAAACTGATTTCTGATTGAATGGATTATCATGTTATTACAATAAGCCCTACAAATTTATTTTGGTTACTCGACTCGTGTTTTGGCGTCGACACTGTGACAATGTAGAGAAAGATAGCTAGATTTGATATAGATAGATTTTACGATTTCTTTTGAAGAATATGAGAATCGTATACTCCTAAATTATGATTTGAATTAAAAATAAATAATCTACGGTTTTAGAATATATGATATGGCAACTTAGTATCGAAGATAATACAATTATGTATGTCAATATTATAAATACACTGCACTGAGACTGTAAGAAAATCTACAAAATAAAATAGTTCCTTTTTGTAAACACTGCTACGTTTATCCAACGAAGACCAACTTATCAGCAGGGAGCAAACAAATTGAAAAAAAAAACTAACGTGTTCTTTAGTAGTTGTATTTAGATATTTTAAATAGTTTTTATTTTATTTGTTCTTTGTGTTTTTTGCTTCCGACGACGGGAAGTGATATGCTTTCCGAAACGTTAAGCATTATTTTGTCCGTTTGGCAAATTTGTTTATTAGTAAATCTCTGCTGTTAAGTTGGTCTCCGTTGGATTCAGGCAGCAGTGTTTACAAAAAAAACTATTTTATTTTGTAGATTTTCTTACAATGCAAGGGGCGAAATACCCATAGGACTTTTTTGAAGAGATGAATCCGCCACAGAGGTACAGACATTTTTTATAACTATTTAGTAGTTTACAGATCTCTAAAACCAATCTCCAAACTACAACAATTTTAAATATATTTTTCTTTTTGCTTAAACGTTAAGCACTTTTTCGCCGTTATGCGAATTCGTTCGATTACTAAAAAGTCACTGTCAAGTTGGTTTTCGTTTGGATTCAACACATTAGTGTTTACAAAATACATAGACATTATTTCCATATTAATAATTTGTAACAGATATAGAATGCGTCCAACGTGATTGAGCCACCTTTCGCTACTGATCCGCAGGATAAATACAACGGATCCATCATCGGGCTGAAAATTGCTCCTGCGCGGGGATGAGGGAACAGGTTTGCGAGAGGTGCAGATTTAGCGGAAGGGGGGTAGGGGAGGTCTAGGATCTCCCGCATTCGCTCAACACCCCCAAAACAGTCGCGCAGAATGTACAGGGACATCATTTTAAGCGTCTCACCGATTTTAAAATTCTCCTGTGTCCTATTTTAAAATAGTAAAAAATATTAGAATGTAATTTTTCGCGAGGATGCCGATTTTCTACATCAAATTTTTTTAAAACGTCAATTTGACAGATACTACGCCATCTTGATTTTTTTAAATGGAAACCCCCACATATTTTAGCATGGTCCGATAGACATATTTTAGCTAATTTCAAAAATGTATAGTTTAGTATACTTTGCACTTACCGTTTTCGATATACAGTTACTAAAAAAACTACACTGACTAAAGTGCTCGGGTACCTCATTGGAAAAAGCGTAAATTTAAAGAAGCCGTTTTAAAGCAAAGCAACAAACAATCGCATCTTTAGCCCTCTTTTTAATCCTAGTACGGTATGGCATTTCTCTCTCTCTCTCTCTCTCTAATCGAATCGGATCGAATCGTATCGGACCGGCCGGATCGGATCGGACGGAACGGCCGAATCGGATCAGACGGACCTGTCGGATCGAATCGAATCGGACGGAACTGCCGGATCGGACGGACCAGTCAGAACGGATCGGACGGAATGGCCGGATCGGATCGGACAGAACGGCCGGATCGGACGGACCAGTCGGATCGGAACAGCCGGATCGGGCGGACCAGTCGGTTAGGCCGGTCCGATCCGAATGGTCCGTCCGATCCGGCCGGTCCAATTCGATTAGATTCGATTAGAGAGAGATGCCATATCGTCCTAGGATTAAAGAAGGCTAAAGATGCGATTGTTTGTTGCTTTGCTTTAAAACGGCTTCTTTAAATTTATGCTTTTTCCAATGAGGTACCCGAGCACTTTAGTCGTAGTTTTTTTTGTAACTGTACATCGAAAACGGTAAGTGCAAAGTATACTAAACTATACATTTTTGAAATTAGCTAAAATATGTCTATCGGACCATGCTAAAATATGTGGGGGTTTCCATTTAAATAAATCAAGATGGCGTAGTATCTGTGAAATTGACGTTTTAAAAAATTTTGATGTAGAAAATCGGCATCCTCACGAAAAATTACGTTATAATATTTTTTTACTATTTTAAAATGTTATAGATATTGCTGAACAGGGTGTGTCCCGTTTTTGTTTTTTGGGGGGTTTCTCGTTGACTACTAGAGATAGAATCAAATAGCGGTTTTTCTTTCACCGTGCTACTTTTTTATGAAACTAAAGATGCCATACACAGATTTTTCCTTGCCTTCTTAGGTTCCTGAAATACAGGGGGATTTTGATTATCTTATAATATCTTCCTTGCCATCGTGCTACACGCTGCTCTGAAAATGTTTGACTCGTCTCCCGTCCCCCCTCACCCCGTAGTGCCCCGTTCCTCGCGGGTTTTCCGGACCATGGCCCACCGCCCGACCACCTCCTGTTATCCCCCCACCCCCCTAGTCTCTAGCCACGTCCCTCTGTTAAATGGGAAAATTCCACGTCAATACTCTACTCTGCTATGCGGTCCTCGGTTTGGTTTTCTTCTCTGGCCGCAGCATTGCGGTCGATTTGGATGGCGTTCCCATCCGAAGGACGTCAGTCCTTTGTCTTGCAAAGAACAGTTTTCGTTCAATATCATCGTCATATTCATAGCAGCTCCATGCTTGTCTTGGCATATTTTTTATGACTTATTTGCGCAAACAAGTCATTTTGTTCTCGCTTGTTTGTTAATAGTATAGTCGCATCTTAGGGTACACTCACACGGACGACTTTACAGCGACTTTTGAAACACAAATAATAAATAATATTCAGTTACAATAATTCAGATTTAGCATTATTATTCAAATTATAATTTGTAATAGCTTAGATATAGTTAAGTTCTAAAAAATACAGGGTGATTTTCAAATACTCGGGTAACGGGACTTACGGTCAAGGTAATACCACTAAATTTTTATTGCAGCCCTAAAATAAATTGTTATTACCTTTATAAAATATGTTGATGTAAACAGCGTGTCGTTGCCGGTTTGTATTGCAATTTTTATATATCTTCAATCAAAGTAATCAAAGTAATTAAATCATTTTTCATCATACATTCTTAACACAGGATAAAGTTTTTGGAACTGGGTTTCATTTTTATGCTCTATTATTGGACGAACCCAATAAATTCTTTTCCTGAGGTTTCGCCTTCTTTTTCGAAGCAAAAGCCACAACAGTGCTTCTTCATCAAAATTAATTTTTGACTGAATCAAAAATTTAGTTGTGGTTCGGGTGTCGTCCATCAACTCACACGGGCGACTTCTCGACGACATTTTTGTCGCGCAGTTGTGGTTGTAACGTCGTCGATAGCTGCGACAGCTTAAACATCGTTTTGTCGTTGGAAAGTGGTCCGTGTGAGCGTAGCCTTAGATTAGGGCGTTTCCTTGATATAGTTGTTCACCTCTCGAATATATAGGCTGTATTCCGTTGCTTACCTTGGTTATGATTTTATATAGTGATGGCCATTACGATTTTTTTTGTGAATCGAATCACACGATTCAATTTCTGATATTGAATAGGCTCCAACGATTCGTTCATTTGAACGAACCACATAAACAATTTACGTTTCATAAAAACATTAATCGTAACCGGCACTACAGGCGATAATTTGGCCGTACAATTTCGTAAGTGACCAAAAAAAGAACTATACAGTTCATTCATTTGTTTTTTCAACACTTTCTGACACTGGCGTCATTGGATTGATTATTTGACAAAAAATATTAAATTATCAATCCAATTCATATATACTATTTATTTAAAGACTTCTTAATACCAATTTAATATTTTTAGAGCCATATTTTAATGCATAATTAATTAGTATATAATACCGCATGATCGGTAACAAATGTAACTGCAGGCCCGTTCCTGGGTGTCGGTATCGGCAAGTTACCGACAGCTATCGGTACGTACGGCCAATGAGCGTCGTGTTGATTGTTGTTGTCATAGTTACCGATCGGCCTTATGACAGATATCTTCAGAATATATTGTTTATTGTACAGAATAGCGCCCCTGGGGTGCTATTCTGTAAAACCGTCGGTATCGCTAAGTTACGACAGCTCTCGATACGTATTTGTATATAGTAAAAATGTGTTAATTGTTGTTGTCATAGTTACCGATCGGTCCTATGGCAGATATCGCAAATTTGTACCGACGAAAATCGGTATCTCTACAGTTTTAATGAACAGTGCTTTCCATAAAATGAATAAAATGAAAAACAAATAGATGAAATCAATGTGTTGCCGACAGATTGCCCTAGACTTGTTTATTCGGTGCGGCCAACGCAAAAAAGACGCTAAGCAAACTTTATCCTATGATGGTTTAAGTATTTGTTTATTGGCAAGAAAGCGTATCGGTTTTTTGTTACAAAGTACTGATTGACGCTTTGATTTTGCGCCCCCAAAATGTTGCGCCTACGTGCGTGCACGCACTGCACGCTCGCCCGGAACGCGCCTGTGTAACTGTTACTTAGAAATAACAGTTACAATTGTTACTGTTACTTAGAATCTACTGTAAACTGTTATTTAGAAATAACAGTTACAATAATTGTTACTCTTACTGTTAAATTTTGTTCACCTCTGACTTCAACTGTTGTTCTCCTCAGAGTAACTTCTTTCAAAATACAGATTACCATGTTGATAACGAAAAACCTTTTAAGGAAGGATGGGTACTCTCAAAGACTAAAGTGAATGCCTTAAAGAGGGTCAAAAAGGAAGCAAAGAATTGGTATTGATCGATAAGACACCCTTGCCGTACTTTCTTTAGTCATTCCGGTGAGAATAGGGTGCGTCTAATTCGGCGCTCGATGTAAGAGATTTGTGTAAATTTCTCTTTGAAATTTAAATTGTTTTTGGAATCCGTTTAATTACCGATTTCTTGTAGATTTGGCGGCTTGTTTAATTTTGCATTAATTGAATGAAGGATAAAAGGTAATTTATAAAAGTAAAAGTTTTAATTTCGTAAGGTATTTTTAGATCTTGTAATTCTTCTTTAATATTAAACGTTCTTTTTTTTAAAGCAAACGGTTCTGGTCCAGTTAGTGGAGTGTTCGCACCTTTTCTAGCTAGATCGTTCGCTTTTTCATTACCTACCTCCTATTTCTTGGTGGCCTGGCACTAGGGGATTCAATCCCAGACAATTTTATGTTGTCGGGATCCCGGGATTCTTAACCCCGAATCTCGGGATCCCGGGATTTCAGTAATAATGTAGCCAATGTTACTTTCAAAGAACATTTTATTAAAATTAACAGTTAAAACAAAAACAAACTCTTTGGAACACAAAAAATAAATATTCTTCGCTAAAACAAACATTAAACAAAAATTAAAAATCAAACAAAACAAAAATAAACTGGACTGATAATATTATTCCATATTTTTAAAAAAATAGCGCAAAAATATAATATTGTCTATTGTGTCATCTCTCATAGCAGAACGAAGTTTTGTAACTATCAAGCCTGCTGACGAAAAACACCTTTCCGATTCTACACTTGTAGGCGGTATTGTACCTAAAAAATCAAAAGCTAGTTGTAGTGATGTGCAGGTGGGAACGTACCTCAGGGAACGTGCCCATGTTCCGGGAATGTTCCGGGAACGTTCCTCTAAGGTCGGGAAAGTGACTGAAATTCGGGAAAGTTGTATTTTGATGTGAGTTGGAATATTTCTCGGAACATTCCCCACTTTTCGGGAACTTTTCTTAAATTTAGGGAAAGTAATCAAAACAGAAAAGTTGTGAACAGGCCTTGACAACAGCAACTTGATTTATTATTAGATTTATGAGAATAATAAAAATTAAATATATTTTGAAAGTTATATTTTCTTAACTTTATCACTTTAAAGTTTCCAATTTTTCATAACATTAAAAGATTTGGGGAACGTTCCTGGGAATGTTCCCAGGAACATTTCCTCAAAAAAAGGTTCCCGGAATGTCCCCATCTCTAGCTAGTTGTAAGTTTGTTCCACACGTTGTCCACTCTTCTGGAACGTATCCATTTCATTTTTTTATTTGGGCTTCCAAGTTTTCAGTTTTTGTTACTGGTGGCACTGTCATTCGATTTGACATTTTTTTGGTTAACGCTTCATCTATAGCCTCTCCATTTCGGAGAGGCTATAGGCCTAACCTCTCCATTTTCGTCATCATTTAAGGCCTGGTACCTGTTCTGAATAGTAGCAATTGGCAAATCTTCATCCGATTCCGAACTATCTGAAGAATCTAATATGATTTTACTTGTTATATCTAGTCGTTTTAAGAGGTTTGCTACTTCTTGTTTCAAAAGTTTTTTATTATTCCGGGAATCACCGACGCGACGTATCGCTGTCGGCGGCGCGCGGCGGCGGCGCTATAAGGCATTCAACTAAAAGAGAGTTTTTACATATACAACCTTAAAAATAGCGTTTTATTATATTATATAAAATCCCGGGATCTGTTATTATTTTCCCGGGATCCCGGGATTGAAAAAATCCGATAAAAACGTCGGAATCCCGGGATCCCGAAATCTCTGGATTGAATCCCCTAGCTGGCACCTAGAGTAGAAGTGCTTTATTTTCTTTGCCTAATTTGTTCAGCTTCTCTAGCTCGATAGGAGGAAACGGCCCAGCTACGTCGAAACACCGGTTCCCATTAGAACACCGAAGTTAAGCGACGTAAGGCGATACTAGTAGATGGACGGGTGACCGGTTCGAAACTCTGTATCGTGCTGTTGTCCAAAAAAAAGGCAAAAGTGTAAAATCTATTGACACACACTGCTCATTCACGCCTCTTGTTGGTTGTCGCTGTTAACTGAGTTTACAATTCTTCTCCATTCCGTTCTGTTGTGAGCTGCTTTTTCCCATTCATTCTGCATGTTAATCCTCTTTAAGTTTTCGTGGAAAATGTCCTTGTACCTTTTCAGTTGTCCACCCGGCCTCCTCTTACCGTCTACAAGCTCACCGTAAAGCAGAGTTTTCTTGCATTCTGCATACGTGACTAGCCTATCTTAAGCGGGATTTTGTAACCATGACTTCAATACTCTCGCAGTTAGTTTTTTTAAGGACTGATACGTTTGAGACATGATGGAACCACCGGATTCTTAAGAGTTGTTTAAGGTGTCTCTGTTGCAATTTGTTTAATGCGTTCATGTGTCGGTGGTACGGCACCCAGGCTTCGCTGCCATATAACATGGTGGGGATTATAATTGCTCGGTACACTGCAAGTTTCGTTTTTGTACTTAAGTCATGATACACTATTTACTTGTCATGACATATTATTTGCTTTTTGGTAATCCGGCGAAAATAATTGTATTTATAAAAATATAGCTCTCGCAAAACACTATTGATTTTATCTTTTATAGATACTGAATAGGATTATGAAGTTGGGATTACGTAGGTTCACTTGGTAACCAAATTTCTGTTTTATTTTAATAACGATTGAAAAAAGGGTAAAAACATTGACTGTGTCTTGTCGTCTTCGCTGTATTCAATAATTCTTTCATATTTATATTATTGATAGAGCTATGTAAGTAGTTTTTTGATTACGTTGCATTATTTAGTGTCGGAACTCGAATATGTTTCTGCATAATAAAATTATAGCTGTCGCATCCACGTCGCTCACAAATTATTCAGACTTGTCGGAAACCAGTCAATCAATAATGCTCTAATACTATATTAAATAGTTTTCATTTTTTTTTTCTGCAATTACGCAAATAACGGAATATTTCCCCTATCGATTTCCTTAATGGAAACATTAGTCATACCCAATGTTATCTAATAGTAGTATTGGTAAATATACAGTTTTTTTTTGTAAGGTTTAATTTAGATACAGTGTAATTAAAGAGTAGCGTACTTTTTTATGAAAGCCCATATTTTTATTTTGTAGAGGGGAAAAAATTAAAAATATACAAGAAAAATAGAATTTCGTTTAAAATTACAGGAGTACTTCGTTTTACGCAAAGGTTAAGTTTCTTAAAAACACGTATATTGAAACAAACTTTTTATTGCATAAACTATACAGGGTGAGACTCTGAATCAAGTGCAGATATTTTTAAAGGTGGTTTCGATCTCAGAAACACGTCTATGAAGTTTCTTTCGTGAAAAAAAAAATTTTGTACTTTTGGAAAATGTTTAATTAAAACACGTATTTATTGATAGTATATCAACATAGGTAGGTTAAGGAAGATTAAATTTAGGAGAAAAAAAACACAGAAAACGTTTTCAAAATTTAAGCACATCTAACCTAACTATACATGTATATTTGTATATAGCAGACATACAAATATACAATATACTCCAATCCGAAGTTCAATAAAACACAAGTTTACTTAATCGGGTGAGTTGCATAGAGGCCACTAGGTTTTAATTTTAATAGCCGGGTGGTCGAGGTTCAAAGATCTTAATAAAAGGGCGCCACGACATTATACTCTATAAACTCTGCATAAAAGATGTAACTATTAAGTAGACTTCAACACTAACCTCGAACTGTTGAGTGCAACTACCATGAACTTCAAATATGCTATTTTAACTCACAAATTCCCACAATTAAATAAACGAATCGCACACTGCGATCCACATAAAAAATAAACGATTTAACTGCGAAATTTTATCTGAAAATTATAAAATTTCAATAACCAAGACAAAGGATAAATAAATCCAAAAACATCTGATTTTATCTGACAGTGACAAGTGACGGACAGGTGATAGTCAAAGATAAAGAGAGTTAAGCTTCATTCAGAACATCCCAATTAGTGGAATAAATTAGTGGTTTCAATTACACTTTATGGTTTTTAGTTTACGATCATTCACAATGTCTAAAAAACACAATTAAAATTAATAAAATATTCTAGCAACAGCTTGCGGTAGTCTGTTGTATCCATACCAACCAACTGCAGTGACAATGTTGTGTAGCTGTATAATATCGCGGTGTATATCCGGTTGCATAATCGTAAAATACTAAATAATATAATATTTAACAATAAAATTATAGTAAACATGATGCAAAAATAATAGTTATTTGCTATAATTCATGAGCTAGCACACAGAGGTCGTAGCGAGGAAATTTGGCTGTTACAAATTTAATAGCTGTTAGTAAGAAGTTTCACTTCAAATATGCGCACATAGTGCACACACTGTTTTTTTTAGAATGAACTATTAGAATAATATTACGATCATATTCTGGTAGAATAATATTTATGAAATAAAAAACAGTTTAGATAAAAAAGATGATCGAAAAAGTGACAGAACAGAATGACCCGTATCAACGTTAACATGAAATAAAAAGCAAAACAGGAATAAACCACCCATCCCTACTGCCAAGGGTATTTTCTGGCTTATTAGAAATAATTTATTTATATTTCATTAGACCTCCTCTTCAGCGCTCATTTCGTCGGCCCGCTCTTTTTACAGCGGCGGCAGCAGCGCTGAATTCGGAATGAATTTTTTCCCGTGAATCCCGAGGGCGCTCATCTGGGGCGCCGCGACGTCGACCGCCCGCGGCGCTGTTCGCCCCCTTTTGAACAGACACTTGTTGCCGCCCTCCGCACGCTTGTCGGTCGGCAATCCGACAGAATGGCGTTACCGCTGCGAGCGCCAGGCGTTGTAATAATATCGGTGGGGTCGAGGCTTAACGTCGAGGGCTTCTGTTGACGTATCTCTCTATCTTTCATAGAGCTGATTTTGGCAAACCGAAAAAAAAATGTTTTCCAACAAATATTTTTTTTTAAATTTGCTTCTTTCGTGTTTTAAAAATATGTCAATATCAATATCTAATATACAACAGAAATTAATTTCACCACAATAAATTAATAAAATTAAAAGAATAAGTAGATCAAGAGACAAAATTAATTATAACAAAACTGAAAAAAATGGCGTCATAGATGGCTTAGAAATGAAGATATATATCATAATTTTGAAAGTAAAATTATATGGGAAATGTCATCGATAAACATTTTTAAGCCAAGTGGCCGATTATTTCAAACATACAAGCTGAGTTCGTTCATGGTGCTGTGAGAAATCTAGACAAACAAAGAATAATAAATTAAAAGTATTCCAGGAGAAAAGAGAGGAAAAACCTGTATCGTCTCTGATATCTGTCAGGGTATTTTTGAAAGTGTCATCTTTTTGTTCGAAGTTTTCAGGTCGATCAAAAAGATGACATTTACAACAATACTTTTCCGTAACTTTCACAAATATCAGAGAGAGTACAGGTATTGCCTCTCTTCCTCTCTGGGATGCTTTATATCTGTTGTTCTTTTGTTTATCTATATTTCTCAGAGCATACTGCCGAACACGACTACAGTATATAATAACTTCAATATCCTAAGTGGAGAGAAAAAGATCACCTTTCTGTTTTGTACTATGGTCCCTTTCTTCCGATGGCTCATCTCGTTGATATTTAGGAAGGTATCCATAAAATATATATTTATTATCGGTCCTGGGATGAAAAAATATAAAATTCAATTCTTGATTTGATGATCCTTTCTGTCACCTAAATCAGGAGAATGACAATGAGCACGTTAAGATGAAAAATATATTTATCAACACTTACTTACCCGTTAGTCCGAAGAGTTTTATCAAAACATATATTTGCTTCAAATAATTTATGTATTAAATTTGCAAAGCAAACTGCAGCGTAAACAAAACAAATAAAATGGCGACAAGTCAACGTCAACGACCCGACAAGGAGAAAAGTTCGAATAACAAATTATGGGTCACCAAAAATTGTTTTTGTCTCCTTTCAACGCACACTTTAGAAAGAAAAAGAGATGAACTATAATACTGAAGGAACGTCATGGTTTTATCTGTCACTCTTGTCAATAATTTATCGGTAAGGAAGATTCCTAGAAAATCGCTTGTAGTCAAGTTTTGAACCATTGCCAGTTCTCCCATAAGAAGTGTCATCCACCTGCCGACCACAATAGTGTGGTCGCGTAGGTTTTGATTAAAAATATTATGAGCGTACTAATCCTGCAGCCGGATCCTGTACTATAAAGGACAGAAAAATACTTACCGGGCGTCAACATTGAAATGCGTTGGTGTGCCTGCTTTGACACCATCTTGAATTCCAGGTCCGAAACAAGAAACTTTTGAAGTATCGGCAGGTTCACCTACATAAATCCTAAAGGGAGAGTTCTTAACCGCAACTCCCCCGTAGTTTACTTGCACGGTGTGTCTGCTTCCGCTTCTTGGAGTGTAGGTTCCTTCGATGATGCCTTCGGACTTTTCAATTAGTTTCACGTCGACTTTGTTACAGTTGGAATCTGTCACTCTGACGTCCAATGGAGCCTGGCCGGCGTTCTTCGTCTCTACGGTGAATTTGGTTGGCACGTTTTTCTGTGGGCCGTTGGGCTCCACGCCAGGGCCGTATACTTGCACCTTTTCGGGAAAATAGTCTGTGTTGGGCAAAATTTGAGCAATGTAGGGACTTCCCGGGACGTCTTCGTTGTCGCAGAGGATGTGAACAGCGTATTCGCCAGCAGCGGTGGGGTAATATCGCACGTCAGCTGAGCCATCGCCATTGTCGTGGCATTCGATTTTGGCTTCGAGAAGGACCTTGATACTAAAAACCTAAGGCACCTTTCCCCAAGTTGGTTTCGACTGTGAATAGCGCGGGTAGTTTATGACTCCACCAACTAATCCAGGACCGTATGCCTTGATGAGGGTTTCTTTGTAGGCCCTACATTGACCTCGAAGGGAGATTTGTGAATCTCTTTGCCCGGCAAAAAGTGATCATAATTTCCAGCGACCTTCTTTAGAGGCTGGTACCACAGTGGTACGTATGGCCTCTACTTTTCGACATTCGACAAAGTTCTCGCGAACTCCTCCGGGGCCGATGATTGTACCTCTGGATACCCCTCGCCAGCGCCTTCGGTATATATTTTGGAATCGGCTTCGTCCTTCACCCTCACACCGTTGGGTTGCAGTCCTCTTCCACTGGCTCTTACTTTCCTTGGGTCTGATACTGGCGACACCCTCACTCCAAATGGACTGTTTGGGATGGGTTGACCAGCGAAAAAAAAATGAATTGAAGCTGAATTCGGAATGAATTTTTTCCCGTGAATCCCGAGGGCGCTCATCTGGGGCGCCGCGACGTCGACCGCCCGCGGCGCTGTTCGCCCCCTTTTGAACAGACACTTGTTGCCGCCCTCCGCACGCTTGTCGGTCGGCAATCCGACAGAATGGCGTTACCGCTGCGAGCGCCAGGCGTTGTAATAATATCGGTGGGGTCGAGGCTTAACGTCGAGGGCTTCTGTTGACGTATCTCTCTATCTTTCATAAAGCTGATTTTGGCAAACCGAAAAAAAAATGTTTTCCAACAAATATTTTTTTTTAAAATTTGCTTCTTTCGTGTCTTAAAAATATGTCAATATCAATATCTAATATACAACAGAAATTAATTTCACCACAATAAATTAATAAAATTAAAAGAATAAGTAGATCAAGAGACAAAATTAATTATAACAAAACTCAAAAAAATGGCGTCATAGATGGCTTAGAAATGAAGATATATATCATAATTTTGAAAGTAAAATTATATGGGAAATGTCATCGATAAACATTTTTGGCCAAGTGGCCGATTATTTCAAACATACAAGCTGAGTTCAGTCATGGTGCTCTGAGAAATCTAGATAAACAAAAATAATAAATTAAAAAGTATTCCAGGAGCAGTAAAGAGAGCAAAACTGTATCGTTCTCTGATATCTGTCGTGGGTATTAGTTGAGTGTCATTTTTTGTTCGAAGTTTTCAGGTCGATCAAAAAAGATGACATTTACAACAATACTTTTCCGTAACTTTCACAAATATCAGAGAGAGTACAGGTATTGCCCTCTCTTCCTCTGGGATGCTTTATATCTGTTGTTCTTGTTTATCTATATTTCTCAGAGCATAATGCCGAACACGACTACAGTATATAATAATTTCAATATCCTAAGTGGAAAGAAAAAAAGATCACCTTTCTGTTTTGTACTATGGTCCCTTTCTTCCGATGGCTCATCTCGTTGATATTTAGGAAGGTATCCATAAAATATATATTTTATTATCGGTCCTGGGATGAAAAAATATAAAATTCAATTTGATTTGATGATCCTTTTCTGTCACCTAAATCAGGAGAATGACAATGAGCACGTTAAGATGAAAAAAATATATTTATCAACACTTACTTACCCGTTAGTCCGAAGAGTTTTATCAAAAACATATATTTGCCTAAATAATTTATGTATTAAATTTGCAAAGCAAACTGCAGCGTGTAAACAAAACAAATAAAATGGCGACAAGTCAACCTCAACGACCCGACAAGGAGAAAAGTTCGAATAACAAATTATGGGTCACCAAAAATTGTTTTTGTCTTTTTTCAACGCACACTTTAGAAAGAAAAAGAGATGAACTGTAATACTGAAGGAACGTCAAGGTTTTATTTGTCACTCTTGTCAATAATTTATCGGTAAGGAAGATTCCTAGAAAATTGCTTGTAGTCAAGTTTTGAACCATTGCCAGTTCTCCCATAAGAAGTGTCATCCACCTGCCGACCACAATACTGTGGTCGCGTCTCAGCCAACTGCAGCTCATCGTAGTAGTTACAGGGGAGATAGTCGAATATACACGGGAGTCTAGTTGCAGTCGAAATGGGCATCTGCAGTTCAATTGCGGTCGACACCTTCGAGTGGTCGCGTTGACGTTCGCGCGGGAACAGCCGTACACGGACCACATCCGTGTACGGTAGTGCTTCGTCCTTAAAAGTAATTTTTAATCTATTGTATGGCGGGGTTATGATTCCATAACAGTATTTGTTAAACCGACTGCAGGATGCAGTTGATGCGACTGCAAATCTACTTCAAGAATGTGGTCGAGATGTACTCGAATGAACTGCAAAAGTTGATTCGACTTGACAGCAAATTATGGTTGATTAAACTGCAAATATGTAGTCCCTTAGGGCAACTAGTGGAGGGAAACGTCGCATGCGATTGTGCGGCTTAGGGCCGACGTACATGGATGTGGTCCGTGTACGGCTGTACCGGCGCGAACGTCAACGCGACCACTCGAAGATGTCAATGCAAATGTCATGCAAATGAACTGTACATGCCCACTTCGACTGCAACTCGACACTCCCGTGTATGGCATATACTGTAACTACTACGATGAGCTGCAGTTCGCTGAGACGCGACCACAGTATTGTGGTCGGTATGACTGCAAAATGTCGCTCGTGTATGGCCGGCCTTAAGGCGACTTACCTTATATATGCGACTGGTCCGTATGCGAATTTGTTGCCATTAATTGCCTCAGTGTAAAACCGCCGTAGGAGTCGATTTAGACGCTCACCAGGTCGGTAGGCCATTGACAATGATATGACCGAGAACCGAAGTTTGGATTCAACGTAAATCAAGTGGTAAAAAGGAGACGTTAACTTAAAATACTTTACTTCTATTCCATGTTTGTTTTACGACTCCCCCTCGTATTTACGTTCGTACGGTTGCTCCCCAGAATGCAACCGTCGACGCCAGTCGGAGAGAAAAGTGGAACATCGATTCGCCGCCCTGTCATCGTCGGTTTCGGCTGCGTTCGCGTTTCGTTTCGTGACGCGTCGGCTCTAATAGGCCCTGCCTGCCTGACCTTGCCCACCGGCTGTTGACAACGACCGAACGGCAGCGGCAGGAATTTAAGCGGCATCAGGGCTGAAGTTCAGCTGGGGAGGCACGCGCAGCAGGGTTGCCACGAGCTACGCAATAATTGTGTACTTTGCTACTTTTTTACTTCAATCTCACAGCTACACCACAATCGTCACTGATCTCAGAATCAACAAATCAGCTGTCAAAAGAGGTCGCAATGGTACCTTAAATTTTGAACTGACAAATATAATTTTCCGTCGTGGTATGAATTGGGTCATGGGTCAAGGATCAAGAACCACAAAAAATAACCATTTTTTTAAAGATAGGAAACACCTTTAGGGCCGGCTGTAGGGATCTCCCTTTCTACACTACCCAGAGGGTCTACCCACTAAAACTTCTTCTGTTGCTTACATGTCAGCTAATCCTAGAATTACCTTGATGGCATAACTTCGTAATTGCTTCTATAGTCACCTGTTCACAATACAGGTACTTGTACTTTCCTTCCTTCCCTGGTCCATTCGTCGCGCTGCTTGATCACCATTATGTGTCATAATTTTAATAATGCATAGGAAATTGACCACCGAGTTGGCCACGTTGTTTATTTTGATGTGGCTGCAACATCTAGCTTTTGCACGTATTCTTGTATCACGTGTCCTAGTATCTGGGATACTCGAATAGACAGTGCTGCGGATAGTCGATTTCTTCATAATACCAGCATCTAGGCGTCTCGGCCTTTACCAATCTTGTTCAGGTACGTCCTAGATGTTCCGTATCCTGCGCCTATAACATAATAATCTGGTTTGATCCAGCCTTTCTCGTTTTACTCTGTGACGTCTCCACTAGAGGCTTTTGCCCATCCCTGGTACTCGTTCCACCTCGCTTTCTATTTGCCCAGGACCTTACGTCTAGCTTCGTTTGTAAACATTTTCCCCGCTAAGACAAGAACCAAAAACGATAAATAGACAGGATTGCTTAATTTCATACTTACGTTGGCTGTATGTTGCTAAATTATACTGCTCGATTACGTCACCGTGGTTCTCAATATATCTCTGAATATTATTAAATTCCAATTTCACTCCCTCCCATGGCAACAAGGACTGCAGTAACGTCAAAGTCGATACCTCGAAAAACGGTTTTTGGACAAATTCGGCCGATTAAACAGTTCTGAATAGTTTACAGTTTTTGAACAGGATTAACCGGTCGAATTTGTCCGTGAACCCATTGGTTTCGCGGCGTCAATTTTGATGTCACTGCAATCCTTGCTGGGAGGAGAAGTGAAATGGAAAACGAATATGTTGACACGTAATCGTGCTTTAAAATTTGACGAACGTAAGTCTTATTGGATAGTTTACAATTATTCTTGATCATGGATGGGACCACAATGCTACACATTTTCTTGGTCAAACAATGTACCATCAAAAATTGCCTTGTGCCAACACTGACACTCAGATCGAGATAGTTTATCAATGTTGTTGAATAATGGGGATGTTGATGTTGCAGTATGATCACGTTCCATCATGATAAGCTTCTTTAGTTTATTAGGAGTGTTAGTTTTCAAAGAATACTATATACAAACGCATAAAATATTCAGAATTCAAAAGCAGAAATGCATATAGATGGTTCTACTTAATGTAAGGAAATAAGCTACTCTCGGTTAAATCGGAAGCGTTAGGAATTCGAAAATATTAAAAAAAGAGTACCGCCCGAAATATCTTTAGTCTTAAAAAATCTAGTTTAGATTAGATTCTTCGGGGTGGCTATCGGCTTGGTCCACTGCGACCTTTTCAGATCTATTGTGGTCCTCTTTTGATCCTTAATTACATTCTCCAGTCCTTTCTTTTTCAAAATTCTAACAACTTGAAGACTGAACCCTCCATATAGGTCTAAAATAACTCGGCTATTTTGAACTTATTTGAAAAATTAATAAAATTAATTAAGTTTAAGGAGTTTAAACTCAAAAAGACCCAACCTCTAAATATCAATTCTAATTCACCGGCATTAAACCAAGAAATCGTGTTAAATCTGGCCCATCCCTGAGAGTTTATGCCGTATTTTTTATAGGAATCGGAATTATTGTTGGCGGCGATTATATCAAACATTATTAAGATAAAATGATTACACCGTTTATTCCTCTGTGGCTCTGTTAACTAGTATATTTATTAATATTCTTGAAGTCGTTAATTTAAACCCCCTATAGACACTGTTCGAATTCCTCCGACGCGTATCGCGATCTCGAGAATGGCGGAAGGCGACGAACGACACGAGCTAAATTGTAGGCGGAGGCGGCAAAAACCCGCGTCGTCGTTACCTTATGCCGCTTCTCTGCCGGCGGTGCAAGGGAGGCGGCAGCATCCGATTTTACAGAAACGCCAACAGACTGACGCTGACACCGAGTTAACTCGATGGGGCGTGGCAAATTGTGCAGTTTCATCGCTTTTCTGCTCGTTGCAGAACGTTGTTGCTCGTTACCGCATAGCACTTAAGTGGCGTATTTGTCTCAAAAGACAGTCACCTTTTAAACATACTTGTGAAACAGGAGCTGTCTACTTTATAATGTGTAAGACGAGTTGTGTATTATTTAACGATTTACAGATCCGTAAATAAAACACACAACTAATCTTAAGTAACAACTTACAACTGTTATTTATATTTACCAGTGCAACACAGTTGCTGTTTTGTAAAAATACCAGTTACAAAAATAACAATGCTCGTGGGGTAGCCCGAGCGGCAATTCCAATTTAATATCTTTAACTCTCCTACTATAATAGAGACTAGTTCTTATTTAACGCTTTATTATTTTATAACTGTTACTATAGCGTGTACCCACGACTTCGTTCGCGTCGAATTAATCATTTGTAATGATGATGATAAAGCAAAGCAAGAATTTCCATTATCATACAAACTGGATAAAATTTTCTCACATTTATGTCAGCAAGAGAAAAAACAATATGGCGATATTATTATATAACTTGGTAATATTTGAGGGGTAAAGCAAAGCAAGAATTTCCATTATCATACAAACTGGATAAAATTTTCTCACATTTATGTCAGCAAGAGAAAAAACAATACGGCGATATTATTATATAACTTGGTAATATTTGAGGGGTAGTTTCATCTCGTTGGAATTTGACTTTCGAAAAATCCGTTTGCCGAAAATAAGCTTTTTACGTCAAGCAGTTTAAACAGAATCGTGGTTAATCAATTACCCAACTTTTTGGATGATTTTTTAAAATATTTCAAAATATGTAAAAAAACAAAATAAATTATGCGTGTCCAAGCGTTTTCCTGTATGGGAGGGGGTTAAAAATTTTAAAAAATCGTAACTGCAAAATTTCAGTAGCTAGCGAAACGCTGTTTTTAATTTAAGATTAGGAATAATATTTGCAACAAAATGTATAATAACATCAAAATCAAAGTCAGTTTTTGAGATAAAAAAAATTGGAAAATGCCTTTACTTTGAAACTAAAAGAACTGCCTACTAACTTTTTATTAACATATTTTAGTATGGGCGGCTATACGTGTCTCCGGCGCCTTTTTTTAATTTCGAGAGGGTAAAAAACATCGGCAGTTTTAACTGTTGCGAGTTTTGGATATTCTGATTTTACCTTTTTATTGTTGTTGCTTATTGTGATTGTTAGAGGATTAAGGATGATTCACAGTACACCGGACCGTGTCTGAGCCGGGCACGTTCCGTGAAGTAGACACCGAGCCACGTCCGATCCTTCTGTATATGCAACACCGAGTTGATAACGGGGTTCGTATTAGTTCCGAGTATATTAGAAAACACAGCCCCATAGACACACGAAGATTTAATATGAACAATGCCAAAGTTCTCGCACTTGGAATTGATACCAATTGCAGTTGATGAATAAAGAACAACACCTGTAGGGGAAACACCTGCTCAAAGGGAAAGATGAAGGACCTATCTTAAAGCTCGGATCGTGCTCGGCCTGGCATGAATGTATATGTGTAAATAACACTTGACAATGTTTGGCCGTGTCTTCACCGACGCACGGCTCGGACCCGTCACGGTATAGCGTGAATCATCCTTTATAGGTAGATGTTGAGGCATAATGATCATATTACGAGTATATAACTATTCATAAATACATAGAAATTGTTCAGAAAACCTGTTATTTAGAAATAACAGGTTTGTCCACCTCTCTGTTCACGGGAATTCAAATATACCTTTAATTGCAAAATAAAACACTAATTTACCACAATACACCAAAAGAGTTTATTTTTATCCATAGACGCGCGTTTCGTTAACCATGTCATCGTCAGTTGATTAAAGTAAACTAATATTTACAAATTGAGCTTTTATACAGGGTGTCCCAGAAATAAGTGCAAGTATTTTAAGGGGGGGTAGATCTCGATAAAAGAAACACATTTTCTCTTTATCGTTTTTCAAATAAGCCCAAGTTACTTTGAAAATTTCCAAAAAAATGATTTTTTGCTAACATTTTGAGAATCACTGGATGAACTAAAAAAATTTCCAAAAAGTTTTTCAAAAAATTTCGAATTTTAATTTTTTTTTCGCGAAAAAACCTCATAGGCGTGTTTCTGGGTTTGAACTATACTACCAGTTAAAATACTTGTACTTATTTCTGTATAGGACACCCTGTATAGGAACTTGGTTGGTGATAACCAAATGTGACAAAATCATCCAAGCAAGTGTAACAATTAACTACTGAGACTAGGGCAATAGGGGAATAGAGAACTGGAAGGAAATGAACCATTATTCCTGTTCATATTGTCTTCATTCGTCACATTTATTTATTTTGGCGTTTTCATTCTGCATCCAATAGCTCGTTTCTTAATAACGGGAAGGTACGGCAATGATTTTTTTATTTACTTCAAAATATTTTCTTTATATCTAAATCATTTTGTTGTTACCCGCTACATTACTATTGCTGTCAAATGTAAGATGTTACACAGAATAATACAAAAAATCCAAAAATATGGATTGACATTTTATGATAATTAGGACTGCTTAATTAGATTAATAGGGCTGCTTCTTTGTGGAACTTTGCTTTCTTTTAGAATAAAATGAATTTAAATCATTATAATAATCATCCTGAACCATACCCTATTTAAGAGAATTATCACTTTTTCTGTCATTATTTCCAAATTTTGAAAGAGAAATTCAAGAAGTGTTGTGCAATGTTTTGTGCAATCTGACTAGTCTTTATTAGGCATTTTGCAAAGCGACTAAACACAGATAGGCTCTGCAAAATATCCTTCTTTTGTTAAAAAACGCCGGCCTTTTATAATATGCTTAGTCTTTTGCAAAATGCCGAGTTTATTCAATATGTCTGCGACATATATAACGTTGTTGTGGCTTTCGTTTATTTAAAAAAAAGTTTTGTTTAGGGAATTATTAAACAAAATATAAGAGCTGTCCTTAGTGCTACTCAGATTTTGATTTTCTTGATCACACTCCTCGATTCACCGTCTCACAACTTCATCTTCTTTCCCGCATTTATTCAAATGATGGGTGTTGGCCGGATATCGCCTGCCTGCCTGAACTTTTTCAATTTCCAGTGGCTCCATCTGAAGGCCGTAATTGCAGGACGGCAAAAGGGATCGCGGCCGTGGAGCGGAGGGGGCAAGAGGGACGTGGTCGCCTGTTACTCCCCCCTTTCTACCCTCACACCCCCTATCCTTTCCTTCATCCGACAAAACCCCTAAACTCCGCCGTCTCCCTCCCCCTTTCGAGTGCTTTCAGGGGGTTCAAGGGGTCCGGGGGCGGCTCGGCGGTGGCAAAAACCACCCCCCGAACCCGATCAATGTTGACACGGCACGCGAGATTGCCCCGTGACGTCATCTTGAAGCGGAATTGTGTGTTTTGTGCAGAAAATGGAATACTTCCGGTCGCCATATTGTTTCGCGATGGAGAGCGAGAGATAGAGGGAATGAAATGAATGTAAGATGGCGAGAAGATGGCAGTGTCTCTTATATTTTTTATACCTAGAGTTCTTCATACAAGCGATCATTACAAAATAATGTATGATCTAATTTAGGTACAGATTTAATTTTTTTGTATTAAGGATATTTTAAAGTGTATTTTCATTTTAAAATATTATTTGCTTTCTGAAGCTTGTTATTTTAATTCATGTAAATTTTTACAATACCAAATATTATTTCTCCAGATGATTTGATGCAAAAGATGTATTAGACCTTTTTGGAGAGGCTAGTAATGAACGAGACTGGTCTTGGTCTTGCACAAAAAGCAAGACAAAGACTAGCGTTTGCTCTGCAAAACCAAGGCCGACCAATGCTAGACTTCTGCACGACCAAGACCAAGCGTGCAAAAGTCCTGCGGTCTTGCTTTTTTCCACGTTTATATGATACTAGCGTGTACCAGCGACTTCGTTCGCGTCGAATTAATCATTTGTAATGTGATGATAAAGTAAAGCAAGAATTTCCATTAACATACAAACTGGATAAAATTTTCTCACATTTATGTCAGCATGAGAAAAAACAATATGACGATATTATTATATAACTTGGTAATATTTGAGGGGTAGTTTCATCTCGTTGGAATTTGACTTTCGAAAAATCCGTTTGCCAAAAATAAGCTTTTTACGTCAAGCAGTTTAAGCAGAATCGTGGTTAAGAAATTACCCAACTTTTTGGAACACCCTGTATGATTTTTTAAAAAATTTCAAAATATGTAAAAAAACCAAGTAAATTATGCTTGTCCAAGCGTTTTCCCGAAAGACTAACCGTTTTTTAAATAACAAATATTATAATATTTGAGGGGCGTTTGCACCCTCTTGGAATTTGAGATTCGAGAAACCCCTCCTTATCGAACCTCTACACCCCACAGTCAATCCGTTTGCCAAAAATCAGCCTTAAAAGTCAAGCAGTTTAAGCAGAATCGTGATTACTCAATGGTCATATTTGATGAACATGAAACACCCTGTATAAATTTATAAAAAATCTTAAAATATGTAAAACAACAACATAAAATATACATGTCTAAGAGTTTTTCCAAAAAAACTCACCGGTTTTTAAATAAAAAATATTTTAATATTTGAGGGATAGTTTCACTACCTTAAAATTCGAGTTTCGAAAAATCCCTTCTTATCGAACCTCTACACCCTAAAGTCAATCTGTTTTCCAAAAATCAGCTTTTTACGTCAAGCGCTTTAAGCAGGATCGTGATTAATCAATGGCCAGATTTTCCGAAACACCCTGTATACATTTTTAAAAAATCTTAAAATATGTAAAAAAACAAAATAAAATATACGTGTTTAAGCGTTTTTTCGGAAACTTGACCGTTTTTTCAATAAACAATATTGTAATATTTGAGGGGTGGTTTCACCCTCTTAGAACTGGAATTTCGAAAAATCCCTTCTTATCGAACCTCTACACCCTAGAATCAACCTTCATGCCAAAATTGAGCTTCTTACGTTGAGTGGTTTGAGCAGGATCGTGATTAATCAGTATGTCAGTCACTTAAGGATTTTATATATTAGTATAGATAAGAAATTACTCATTTGTTCAAAATTATTGTTTTCATTTATTGCAAATAGTGTTTTTCCGAATATTGCATAAAATTTTGAAGGAAGAAATTCAATATTATACATGGTGTTTCTTAACGACATGCTAATATTTAAGAGGGTGATTCTTGGACCTATTCTCTTTTCTAGATAAAAACTTCATATGAATGTATGTCCTAAACATCTTAACTTTTCAGATACTGGGTGGTAATTTTTTTTTATAAGTTTTACTAGCATTAAATTTCTAAAAATACTGTTTATTTAAAGATATTCTATGTAAAACAAATTAAAAACATGCAAGACCTGCAAGAGTCTATGTAAACATTCATTTGATAGTGTACAAATGATTTTTTAAGTATTTGTTTGTGAAAAAATGTGCTTGGACGTTATTATAGTAAGACAAAAATTCTGTGCGATGGAACATAAACAAATTAAAAATATAACTCTATCTCCATACAGGGTTAATAGTATACTTACTTTTTTTTTGATTCTCACTATATCTTCCGTTTCCCTTCCGTTTACATAAAATATTATATCAAGTAAATGAATAGGACAATGGGCCACACTATCCGTTCCGTTTCCCTTCCGTTCCATATCCTTTCCTTTCATACATTTTTTTGACGGACGCACTAAACCGTATCGGAAACAGCGTTGTCAAGTTCTTACATTTCTACCAGCTCTGTTAATATTTTGCTGATATTTGATTATTCTTTCACCTGTTAATTAAATCTATTACCTTTTTCAAAAGATACAAATTTTTAAAATAAAACTTTGGTAATGATATAAATTGTACAGGGTGAGTCAACGATAGAGTAAAGTCCATTATCTCATTTGTTTCGAGGTTTACAAAAAAATCTTAAATACAAAAGTTATAGGGAAAGTTAAGATACACATTTTAAAATTATTATATAGTATACAGGGTCCTTCAAAAATGTGTGGCGGATATAACATATGTTTTTTTAAATGCAACACCCTATTTTTTATTTTATTTTTAGATTCTGCGTAAAATTCTATAACTTTTTATATATAATGTTATATACCTAAAATTAATAGTTTTTGTAATATTTAAATTTGTTTATATAAATGTTAAATTGCAGTGTGGTAAAAACTTGTCAGTTGTACCATTGTTTCTGAAGTTGGAATACCAAAATTTGGTATGAGAGTTCTATAGAGATTAAGAAGAAGATAAATGTTAAGATATTTTAGTTAAATGCTACAGGATGTTCAAAGTATATTTATGAATTTCAACTACTTAAAATTAAAAAATCTCAAATTTTTTAAACGGTACACCCTATATATTTTCATTTTTTCTGGTAGATTTTGCAAAGCTCTTCAACTTTTATTAAGTATGTCATAGACCTATTTTTAATAGTTTGCGATTTATTCCAATTTTTTTCTATTTTTACCCTAATTTTTAATACAATTACGCTATAACATCATAGTTACCGTGACAAAACAAACATATTTATTATTTATTTTTAACAAGCAGTTTAATAATTGGTTACAATTGTTATTATTAGTCAAAATTAACTAACTTTACTCAAATAAACTAAAATCGTAGTCTTGAATTTCTTGGTGTATTTCTATATTATGAAAGATGACATTTGGATTTTCCGTCGGGCCGAATAGCCACAGATTAGGATAATACTAACTAGATTACCTAATTGTTGACGACTACTAATATTGAAATTTTCTCCGACATACAGTAAAGTTTTTTTTTCTCGTAGTAATTTTGGTTTATAATTCATTTCGTAAAGCCAATATTACTACTGCCACAAAACCGTCCCATTTCGCACTGAAAATATTATAATATAATATAATATGTAAATGTTTTCTAGATAATTTACATCTATTCTTATAGTAATAAAATTATTATTTTTTGTCATGGTAACTATGATGTTATAGCGTAATTGTATTAAAGATATGGGTAAAAATAGAAAAAATTGGAATAAATCGCAAATTATTAAAAATAGGTATATGACATACTTAATAAAGTTGAAGAGCTTTATAAAATCTATCAGACCAAATCAAAATATATAGGGTGCACCATTTAAGAAATTTTAGATTTTTTAATTTTATGAAGTTGAAATTCTATAAATATATTTTGAACACCCTGTAGTGAGCATTTCTGAATTAAAAATATATCTTCTTTTTTTTTTTTTTAATAGACATTTAAAAACGCTGTAATTTTGGTATTTAACTTAAACAATGGTATTCACTGACAATTTTTTAATACATTACTGCACTGTTAACATTTGTATAAAACAAATTTAAATATTACAAAAACTATTAATTTTAGGTATATAAATGTTATATATATATAAAAAAAAGTTATAGAATTTTACGTGCAGAATCTAAAATTAGAAAATAAAAAATAGGGTGGTGCCTTTAAAAAACATATGTTATATCCGCCACATTTTTTTGAAGCACCCTTTATACTCTATACTTAATAATTTTAAAATGTGTATCTTAATCTTTCCTATAACTTTTGTATTTAACATTTTTTGTAAAACCTCGAAAAACAAATGAGAGAATGGACTTACCTATCGTTGACTCACCTGTAATAACAAAAAAAGTATGGAACTGAGACGGAAATTTGGAAGCATAATGTGTATTGCAAATACAACTTTGAACGATGCTACAGGAATGGAAACGGAAGGAGATCAACCTTTGTTGGGTCTCCTGCAATTTCCGTAATTTTTCTCTTCTAAATAAACCTCCTTATAAAAATATACGACATATTGCACACTCCATACTAAATTTTTAATAGTCTAAATATTCCTTTTTACCTTTTCACTACTCGTATGACGCGGAGCTTTTTATCAATAAATACAAAAACGAATAGCTACGAAGCTAGCTCAGATCGTGATCCTGGGTTTGTTCCAGGCGCTGAAGTGAAGATGGAACACTTCCATCCGATGCTCGACCCCCGGAAACAGGAACTACTGGAGGCCCGCTTCTTGGGCGCTAGGGTAAGTTTTTCACAGTCTGTCTTGAGTGTTTCAATCAATTGTAAATAGTAAAATTCATATAGGCATTCGTAGGAGGGCTTAGTGTAGATATAGGTATAGTATAATTTTCTAATTTTATTGTAACCTTACCAAATTTATAAAATTAAAATATACAGGGTTTTTTTTTTTTTTTTTTTTTTATACAGAGTATTGTAGCTTTTAACGATTATATACAATTTCTGTTTTGCTCGATGTAGGACTGAGGCTTAAAAATGGGTTTTTTAAGATACAGAGTGGTTCAAATAAGTAAAAATAATGTAAGCCGTATTTTTAATGGAACACCCCCTGTATTACATTTTAGTTTTACGATTGCTGCAATTTGATTATAAGCTCATATCGTTTTTGAATATTTTTAATTTTGAATTGCAGAATTTTGGCAAGCCATTTCTCCTGGTACCAGAATACTCATTTACTGAAGTTTATTTATTATCATTGTGTTGCACACAAAGTAATACTATCTTTATACAGAAAGTGTTCAGTGCATCTCATTTTAACACCGCTTTTTAAACGCCAATAACTTTAATTTTAAATGAATGTTTTAGATTGGTGATGCACACTTGATTGTTCATCAATTAATTATATCACTTTTTATCTATCCCTATAAGTTTTCGTAGAAAAATGCATTTTCTCTTTATAATTTAGAAATCTCATTTATGGATATACCCATGGAATATTGACATTTGAGATTGTTTTAAAGCAACAAATGTAATAGAAATGTATACAGGCTAGTAATATTTTTAGCAAAATTTGATAATATTACGAAATGCATTTTGGTAAGGTTAGCCTATTTGTATCGTTACAAATTTGAAGTCTCTGTTATAATAAGCATTTATTAAAAAATGAAATATCATTTTAAGGTGTATTTTATCACACTGTTCATCACCCATACAAAATTCAGTTTTTTAGTATTTGGAGCAATTATTATTAATCAACGCAAACAGTCAGTTCATGTAGTTTTGAATACTGGAACTTCAAGTATTAATTGGTCCCTCTTTAAATAGCTTCAAAACAGTTTTTTTTATTTTAATGAAATAAACGAATTATATCGACAATAGTAGTATCTGTACTCTTTAAAATTTGGTACATCTTTAAAACAATCTCAAATATTAAACAGTTTTTTTTTAATTTAACGAAATATATATCACAGCCACCCCTATATTTTTTTATTATATTTGTATTCTTTTAAAAATTTGTTACAATTTCTTTTAAAATACTCAAAATGTCAATATTCCATGGGTATATTGATAAATGAGGTCTAAATTATAAGTGAAATTTAAATATAAAAAAAAAAAAAAAAAAAAATAAAAATTTGCATAAACACAATTTTGAGAGGACAGTTAATTGTGCATCTGATTCTCCCCAAATATACAGGGCGTTCATGTTTAAATTAAACGTTATTGCCATTAGTTAATAATTATTTTAAAATAAATTTGTAGAGCACTCTGTATAAGGTGAAGTCTTAGCTTTCCTTTATTATATGCAAACAACTGGATCAACAAATAAACCTAGTAAATATTTATATTAAAAACTTGATACCTCGGAGAAATGGTAAAGTCTTAAAAAATTTCTTTAATGCAATTCTCGCCAAAATCTTGGAAAATATTTCCTCGAAAAATTTGTAAGGTTTAAAGCATCATAAAAACCCGTGAATCAAATTTTATCTTGTTTTAAATCAGTAACGTTAAAACGTAATAATATACAGGGGTGTCTCCATTTAAAGTTTACAACTTAGATATTTCTTTTACTTATTTGGGACACCTTGTGTACTCAGCAAAACATTTTTAAATTCTGTACCGTTATTAAACCTTTCAACAAACCCAAAAATTACAATTTGTAAAGATCTCATCGTTTAGCTACAATACTCCGTGTCGTATGCGGTGAACAACCCTGTATATTGATTTTTTTGCTGGAAAGTTCAGATTAGCGATTTTGAAAAAGTCACTGCTACAACGAGTAACGGATTTAAAACGATACGATTACTTTGATTACTACTTATAGTATTTATCATTTATCACGGGTCACTTATACTTAATACCTAATATGTATAGTATTGTATTGTAAAAATATACAGGGTGCGTCTCAAAAGTGGCTCAAGATAATATTTCTGGAGATTTCGGCGTTTCTGAAGTATATGGACATAAATTAGGATTGATTTTGATTGACGTATTCAACTGCTTTGATCACTCCTCATTTCACCCCTGGGAAACGACCACAACTTTTAATTTTTAAATGGGCACCTCGGTAATGTGCTTTTACTTTTATTCGATGGAAAAATGATTATTCTGAATAATGACATATAATATGGCGCCAACTTCTTTTGACATTTTGGCTTAATAAATCGTATTTTAAAAATTCTTTCAATCTAGAGTGCCATGGCTATGTTAAAACACTATAATTCTTAATCAAGGAAAAATAGATTTGATCGTCTAATGTTTTAGTGTCTTTCTATCTCCTGGCCAGTTGGAAAATGCTGAAATCGTATTTTTAATTCATATCTCCAATTTTTTCAAATGGAAACGAGGGGTGGCTCATTAGTATTATTTGAAAAAGCATTTTTTTACGAATAATTTGATCCCACACACTTGGTATTTCGAGTCAAATTTTAACAGGTCGTTACGAACCGCAAATTATAATTTCAAATAAACCATATGCGAAAATGTCAAAAGTTGACATATGATATGTCATTCTAGTCCATAGATAAAAGAAAATAATCTTCTATTAAGATAGATATGAAACTTAATAGTAAAATTTTGGGTCAAAGCGCCCCTCTGTGTTCTTAGTAGAGACTACGTTTAACCCAGCGCCTTTTCTGTCCGTAAATATTTTTTATGTTTATATTTGATTTCAAAAAGTGATTTAGTTTTGAAGTTAATTGATATATTAGTATATCAGAGTAACTTTAATAAAAATAAGAATATATATATTTTACAGTTTATTAAATGTGTAAATTTCGTGACTAGCAAGGTGGTAGAAAATAAATCACAATATTTGATAAAACTTTATATACTACTCTTACAGTTAATAACAATAAAACCACTCTGACTATATATTAAAAATTTAGAGGCAGATAGAAATAAGTTAAAAAAACATACTGGTATTTGCAGACGGACCAAATTCAATTAAAACTAACATTTTTCCCAAGTGAAAATCGGGCTCTTTTCACAGAAAAGGTATTTTTGATTGACAACAATCATTGCCGGGAAGTTGACAATATACAGTGTGTTTTCTAATTAGCCTAAAAAATTGTGGTGTGATTCCTCATGTGTCCTTAAAACAATTTACCCAATTTTTATATAACCATTGGGTCTAAAGTACTTCCTTTCTGGATTCACAGCCGTCGAGAGAAAAAAATAAATATACTTAAGAGCCCGCCTTAAGCCGTTTTCTAACGGATTTTTTTATTTTTAGATTAATTAGGAAACACTCTGTATATGCATATCACAGGCAAACCAAATAAACTATTAACCCCTAAAAATTATTTTTCCTACCCCTTAACGACAAACCGTGTTTTTAGTGAGTACTAAAATTATTTTCTGTATCAAAAAATTTCACCATAAAAGTTTCCAGGCAATGTCTTCTAGTCAGAGCGTTATTTCGAAAACGTTCCAAGCGTATTACAACAGCTTGTGTAGCTCCTTTTCTTTTCCAAAATCCAAAAACATCGTCAATTTTGTTTGTAAGTGGGGACTTTTTGCAAAATTTCAACCTTCTAAGGGGTGTCATCCCCAACTTTTTCCAAATAGGAAGGGGGGTCAAGTGGCGCCTCAATGAAAAGAGCTTTCATTTCTTAGCCTTTGAAAATCGGTAGAGCCATTGAGAAAATATGAAGGATTGAAATTTGAAAAGTTTATTTTAAACATTTAATATAAAATGATAAGGATAAATTCCTTCGAACAATTTGAGCCTTTTTGTTGTTTATAGATTTTTATTTACTTTTCACTTGGTACAAGGTTGAACGATCAAATGCGGTAGTTGCTAGATAGCTGTTCTGTGACTTCATTGTTGAGGTTCTTTCCCCAACATAGCTAAACTGACTCCACAATAGAATTTCCAAAAAAACCAGCCCAGACGTTCACCCCTCTGAGGGCTTTGTATGCAATCTCTGCAAAAGTCTGGGGGCTCTGCCAGCCCAGTACGATGAAGCAGCTGATTAACTACACCGTTCAAAAAAGAAAGTACACCTCATTATAAACACACGTTAAATAGGAAATTATTACTACTCGTTCACTCATAGCTTCACTCAGCAGAAGTTCAATAAATTGCAAGTGACGATCAAAATCGTCTTAGCTGAGTTCTTGTACCAACCGAATTTTGTATGGGTGAACTTCCAGTGTTTTTAATATCCTTTGGACACTTACGTACGTTTCACGCCGGTCGCGGTCTCATTGGCTAATTTTCATGTACTACCCATGGCAACTTCGCCCAAAACGAATACCTCCATAGCCCCATTTACTACAGGATTTCACCTCTGCCTCCTTTTATTCATAACGAAACCAATTTTTTGCTACTAACTCGCAAAAATTTTGCCATAAAGGTGTTTGTCAGGATGGCGTTCATTGAACATCTGCGCAAACCGATTATCTATTATTTTAAAGAAGTTTTTTTTTTTTTTTTTTTTATTTTTTTATAGATAATTATTAAAAAGTTTTTAATGATATTGAGGAAGAACTTCAACGCGCATAAGTCACTGGAATTGCGCCATTCAGGGAACTACTGCACCTGATCGTTCAACCTGTGGCAAGTGAAAAATGTGTAAACATCTAGAAATAAGAAAACAGCAAATTGGTTGAAGGAATTTATCCTTATCATTTACTCTGATAAATGTTTAAATAAACTTTTCAAATTTCAATCCTTCATATTTTCTCAATGGCTCGAACGATTTTCAAAAACGAAGCCGGAAAGTAGAGAATAGAAAGCCCTTTTCACTGCGGAACCACTTGACCCCCCTTCCCATTTGAAACAAATTGGGGGATGACACAAAATTGACGTATTTTGAATTTTCTGAAAAAAAATACCCTGGCCGTTATGCCTTGCGGAACGTTTTCGATGGGCCACCCTGTATCTGATAAATACTCTGTTAGAGTTATTTAACGGTCGCCTTGTCTCTTGTCTTTTGTCTCTTTTTTTAACCAAATAGTTTTATTAGAGATATAACAAAGAAATGAATTCTCGTTCACACAGTTTACGGCTTTATTCAGTTTAATTTGAAATCGTTTAGTACTTCAGCGTAACTACAATGTTAATGATAATGGTGTGTTAATAGCTTTAGGATGTTTTGCATATCGTGCTTTAACTACCAAGATATAAAATGTTACTTAGTTAACTTTAAGCGCAACGATTTTATATTTATGACATGTATGTAAATGTTGACCATTTTATTATTTCTCTATAATAAAATAAATAAAGTAGTAATAGTAGTGTTAATTGGGTTGTATTTTTAGTAAATTTTAGAATGCCTAGTTTTAAAAATGACATTATTGAAAAGTATTTCCAATCATAGATAAAGGAAATAAAGTTAGATTGGAATGCCCGTCAAAATATATAATTGTTTTGGGTTGCGACCGTTGTACGCGGTGTGGCGCTGCTATAGCGGTTGCTAAGAACCACCGCAAACAAAACTAGAAATAAATTTCTCTTGTCAAAGTCAGAATATTCAAAAATTATAAAATCTTTCAAAATTTAAACCGCTCTCATTGAAAAAATACCGAAAAGTGTTCAAAGCGTTCAAAATAATATAGTTTGAAAGAGCCTTTTAATCTGCTTCGATTTATTTAAAAAAAATACAAGGTGTTGCATTTGAAATAACAAAGTTTTTATGCAAAATAAATCTTTAAAATATACCAGTAATTTTTGATACCCCTATATACATTTAATGAAGCAATACAATTTTTTAGTAAAGTTTATTTCCCTGGCTTCAAAGTCAGCACAAGAATTAACTCCGCAAAGTAATGTACAGGGTGTTGACAAACTTTTTTATTATAGCATATGCATATTTAAATATCTTTAAATATCTCAAAAACGAAAACATTTAAACATATTAAACCCTTATAATAAATGCGTAATTTTGTGCCCAAGAATCCAAAAATGAAATAAAATACCGGGTGTTCCATAAGAAAAAAATATAACTTTGGTATGGATCTTAGTCCTGTACATTTGAAAATAATTTTAAATCATGCACTTTGCTCTACATATACCCATAAAAAAATTTGTTTCTTTGTCTCTATCTTTCCGTTTTCGTATAATCAACCGAGGCGAATGAGGTGCGCCACCCTGTATATTATATACAGGATCGTTTACCACAAACTACACGGAGTATTGTAGCTAAACGAAATATTTTTACAAGATACAGAGTGTCCCAAATAAGTAAAAAATATCAAAGTTGTATTTTTTTATATGGAACACCCTGTATATTATTATATTTTTAGTTTCTACAATTAAAATAAAGGTAAATTTGATTAAGGTTACACTTAAACCTTGCCGTTTTTGAAATATTTTCAATTTTGTGAAATTGCAGTCAAAATTTTAAGGCTTCATTTCTCCAAGGGTATCCAAGGGTTTTTAACTACTAAATATTTACTGAAGTTTATTTATTGATCAGTTATTGTGTTGCAATAATAAAAATTATACTACCTTATAGAGTGTCTAAAATTTTATTTTAAATAATTACTAGCTATAAACGGCAATAACTTGTTAATTTAAATGGAACACCCTGTATATTTTACGAGAATCAGATGCACAATTTAATTGTCTATCAAATTGTATTATACCATTTTTTACTTATCTCTTCAAGTTTCCTTATGAAATGCATTTTCTTGTAATTTAAAACTCATTTATCAATATACCCATGGAATACTGACATTTTAAATTATATTTAAAGATGTACCGAATTTTTAAAGAGTACAGATACTAATATTGTCGATATAGTTTGTTTATTTCATTAAAAAAATAAAAAAACTGTTTAAATATTTGTTAAAGAGGACCAATAAATATGATTCCAGTATTCAAACTACATTAATTGACTGTTTGCGTTGATTAATAATAATTGCTCCAGATGCTAAAAAACTGAATTTTGTATGTGTATTAGACAGTGTGGTAAAAAAAACACCTTAAAAACGATATTTCATTTTTTGACAAATGCTTATTTATAACAACAGAGACATTCGTTTTCATAACTTATTATTATATTGATTTCTGATTCAAATCCAGATTTATTTAGAATAATTTATTAACGAAAATAATAAAGATAATAAATATATAGGTATAATAAAACATAATAATTAAGTATGTAATTAATTAGTATTTGGGCGGAAATAATGGTGGTATATTTAATTAATGGTATACTCTTTTATAAAGATTTAAATAGTTTTCTTTTTGCATACAAATGGGCTAGTAATATTATAATTTTGCTAAAAACGATAATATTACTAGCCTGTACATTTTGTACATTTGTTGCTTTAAAAACAATCTAAAATGTCAATATTTCATAGGTATATTGATAAATGAGGTCTAAATTATAAGAAAGTGCATTTTCTACGAAAACTTGAAGGGATAGATAAAAAGTGGTATAATACAATTTGATAGACAATTAAATTGTGCATCTAATTCTAAAATATACAGGGCGTTCCATTTAAATTAAACAAGTTATTGCCGCTTAAAGCTAGAAATAATTTAAAACAGATTTTTAAACACTCTGTATGAGGTAGTATGATTTTTATTATTGCAACACAATAACTGATCAATAAATACCCTTGGAGAAATGAAGCCTTAACATTTTTACTGCAATTTCACAAAATTGAAAATATTTCAAAAACGGTAAGGTTTAAGTGTGATAAACCTTAATCAAATTTACCTTTATTTTAATCGTAGAAACTAAAAATGCAATAATGTACAGGGCGTTCCATTTAAAAAAATACAACTTTGATATTTTTTATTTATTTGGGACACCTGTATCTTGTAAAAATATTTTTAAATCGTAGCTCTAATAGTCCTTCAACGAACCCAAAACTTAAAAGTTGTAAAAATCTAATCATTTAACTACAATACTCCGTGTCGTATGTGGTGAACAACCCTGTAGAATCTTTATCATATTTATCCAACAGAGTTTACCGAATCAGCGACTAGTCGTTGACCCCAATTTACCTTGTTCTTAATAATAGTGATGTGGAAGCGTACAAAACAATGCACGAAAAGGATATCCTATTGTGAAAGTAATTTTGTTCTAATTGTCTTGAGAATATTTTTATAGAAAATGTCTAAGATAGTCAGGAATAAAATTCGAATAATAATAATTAAAATATGTTCAAATACTCGGATATTCATTTGCTTTTAATAATAAGATATTACTAGGAAAAGTTAACATAATAGTAATAAATAATGTTGTTATTAATATGTTATTTATAAATAAATCACGGACAAAGAAAATCAGCTTGCTAACCTTATACAGGGTGAGTCGAAAATAAATGCAAATATTTTCAGGGCTGGTAGATCTCCATAAGAGAAACATACTTAGCCAGTTTTCAAATAAGTTGAAAAATAACCGAGTTATTTTACATTGAAAATTAAAAAAAAATGGACCACTGGATTTTTTCTGCGTTTTCGCTATATAAAAGGTTGTCATATTGTCAAGATATTATGTTTTTTAACTAAAAATTTAAAAAAATCAATTTCAAAGCAAAAACCCTCTTAAACCTATTTCTGGAGTCGAAATATATACCACCACTAAAAATATTTGCACTTATTTAAGGCTCCCCTGTATATTTTTAAATGAGGAAAATGCATGTTTTTAAATAATGGTTTCAAAAAATAGTTCATATAATTACAAGTTGAACAAAAAAAAATCGTTGATATCGGTTAAGAAATGCCTCTAATATAAAATAATTAAATATTGGTAATTTAAATGGCCGGGCAAACGCTCTCTACCGCGCCTTGCCGCTGTGACGTCACCCGCCGTTCTTCTGGTTGAGTGGAGCCAGACGCGTGTTTATTTTACACAGTTTGCTTTTAAACGCTGTTGAATCCGAGTCAAAATTTTAGTTATTTGTGTTAATTAATACATAATTAGTAATTAGTGATATTTTTAAATAGTAATGGATGAGTGAAAACAGAAAAAAATGGTCCAAGGCCATGAGAAGAGATGCAAAGAAAAACGTTAAATTATCCTCTATTTTTACGATTTATTGTTGTGAAGATCATTTTGATGTAAGTTCATATATTTATGTATATTGTCTTACATAGGTATATGAAATTTGAATGTACAGGGTTTTTCATTATATTTTGACACCCACATACAGCCTTAACTGCAAGTTTTAGAATAAAACATTAAATAAAAAAGTTGCATGGTTTTTCATATACTCTCTTTTAAAATTAATTCTAGTTATACAGGGTATCTCAAAAAAGGTGGTGCAGAAAATTGTAGGTATTTTTCGCTTTTCAACTGTCAATATTTCGTAAACATTTGAAGATAGGTATAGGATATTATACATGAAATATATCTAGAATATCTAGAAATTTCCTAAGGATGCAAAAATATATAGGGGTTTTCACTTAAAAAAGTAACTTAATTTGGCGTAATTATGGGACACCTTGTATAATATTTTCATTACTGATAAACAATTTATTTCCTATAATTTCGTAAAAAAACAATCTTTGAAAATAACAAGGGCAAGGGGGTGTCAATATATAAAAAAAAACTTTCTTTTTCACGCTATGCTCTGGAGTTATTTTTCCACGTACTAAACAAATATTTTTGTCTCTTTTCACTTCTACATAACCTACAGCATTATCTCCATACGTCTCCCTACCTGATCTGAAAAATAAGTTTATACATTAATATTTATAACTATATAAATGTTCGTAACAGTATAGGTACCTACTTATACTTAAATATGCCTCAGTACTACAAAGAATAAATGTTCCATACCTCTCTGTTTTTTTCCTCGTAATTCAGCACTAATAAATTGGGAATTTGTATTTATAAAAGCAGCCAACATAAAAGCATCGACTTTTGGCTAGTTATCTGATTGTGCTTTTACAAACCCGGAATCTGCCATTACTTAAAAATTCTCAGAACACACAACACATACAAATAATAACTGCACAAAAAAGCATAAAAAGCTCCTTCAATCAACGCTAAAAGCAACAAAAATGTCTTAGTACGCCACCTAAATACGTATATAAACGGAACACGTCTGGCTGCTGCTGGCCATCGCGCGTTGACGAAAACGGCGGGTGACGTCAGACCAATAGAATATCGTTTCAATTCGCGAGGCGTCGTTTGCGTTGTCCATAGTATTTTAATGGCCCGTTTTATAAAATTGTGGTACTGCTTTCAAGAAAAAAGTTTTTTTTTGCATTCACACATATTTATTCTAATAAATTGAATAGTTTCTGGCGAAAAATAAAATATATGCATCTTCCTCATTGTTGGTGAAAATTTTTGCGGAGAAATTGAAATATTATTCTTAATTTTTACTTCCAAAAATACTGATTTCTTGATCGTTATACAGGTAAAATGAAATGTTATTTTTTACCCTATGAAAAGCCCTGGGAATGTGCGAAAATTATTGTGGTGTAGTGGGTTCATTCGGTTTCAGTTTCAAGGGGTATTTACGGAATGTTTTTTGATTAATGTTAATTCCATATCTGCTTTTTGAGAAAAGATGAGCAAAGTTTTATACTCCTTAAATTATTATAGTCCGAAATTCATTGTCGATCAGTGTATATCTAATATCAGAATTTTTTTAGTAATACATATTACAGTAAAATATGACACATATTTATGTGGTTTTATAAGTTTTAATAATGGAATTTTACCAGTTATAATTAATTTTCAAGGTTAAATTATATTTTCTACATCTATTTTTAAATCTTATTTCAATTTTTTTTATTATATTTATGTACTATATGAATTTATTCATCATTTAAATAAAAATATTTGTTGCCATATAACTGCTGTTTCGTAAAATTTTCAGCTATCAAAAATAATGAAAAACTGAAAATAACAAAAAGGTATGTTTGTTTGCCGTTATGGGAGAACCATCCATAACATATGGGTGACCATCTTCTTTATGTGTGTCGAATACTCGTCAGCGAGTAACGGCGGCTATATGTATGTATGGGAAAACCAACCACACCTAGGGTTGCCAACTTTCAAATCAAAAAATAGAGGACGAGCGGGTAAAAAAGAGGCACAGGCAAAACTTTGTTGAAAACTCGCCCAAATGTCTAGAATTTACCAAAAAGTTATGTCAACGGTTTGCGACTGATGAATTTTTGAACTTGTTAAAATAAAAGAAACAATTTACAACAAAACTTTTTTTCAAAACATAAGCTAACAATAAATAAACATAAAATGTTTATCGTTTCACCAAATATTTCTTGTACATATACATATTTCTTTATTTTCTTTTCTGTACAAATGAGTGTGAGTAGCGAAAGACACAGATTAACAATTTTTTAAAGCATTGTTGGGATAGTTTTTTAAATTTTGAGTTTGGTATGTAAAGGATTTTCATATTACAGTTCTATTCATAGGACTTTTTCAATACGTGAGAGAAAAGAGGACAGTGAGATCAAAAAGAGGACTGTCCTCTGGAAGAGAGGATGGTTGGCAACCCTAACTATACCCCTTCGTCAGACGAGCTAACGAAATGTTCTGGGCCTATGAATGGCATTTGCTGTCCTCCATTCGCGAACTTCAAGTTCCAGAGCTTTACGCCCTGGGCTACTCGAGAACGGTTCTGAAAGGAGCTGTGCGCGATAGCCTGGTGCCTTCATATTAGTGATGGGATCACTCGAGCGAAATTTCGCTCGAGTACTCGATTATTGAAATAACCGACATCGCTCGATTATGAACGAGCGATGCAGGTGACGAGTACCAAGCGACGAAAGCAAGCGTTCCTAGAATGAAATAAATTGAAATCCGATTTTAATGTGACATACTCGATAAAAAGCCGAGCGAATTTTCTACATACATTGCAGGTAGCAAATTTATACGACGCCGTATATATATTTATCCGTTGCGTATCTGAGAGACAAAATTTTTCGACCTACATCGACAATGCTTTGAAATAAACTAAATCAAGCGAATCGCTCGTCGTTACGTCGTTTGCTACTTGCCATTCATCACCGAAAGAATATGTACCCTGCACACGAAACTTACTGCTTGGCGCTTGGAGTTAACGAGTACTTACAACAAGCGGCGGACGAAAAACCGTATTTTTAAATACGAGCGATATTTCGCTCGAGCGATCGCTCGGTTATTGCAATCGCTTGATACTCGAGTGCTCGATTATTGAAATCGATTATTGTTTTTCCCATCACTACTTCATATGGCACGGAACAGTTCTGAACTTTATGACTCAATTGAATGGAGTGAGAGTATAGCGTTCATAAACAGTTCAGAGCTGCACAACTGCGTGAATGGAGGACAGCAATTAATGAGCCTTGTTGACCACAAAGGAAATTTCATCTGCCTTTTCTCTATCACTATGACCCTCGTACCCTGGTACCCAGGCTAACGGAACATTGCTACGCTCACCCAATGCGTTTGAGCACGCACACAATCCTACAGTACTGATGTAGTCTAGAATTCCGAGTGATTTCTAACTTGAAATATATCTAAGTGTTATTCAAGCATTCACTTACATATAAAACTTTTAAACCATACGATATATTATGTTATGCAAAGTTTTGTAATTGATAAGGCCAGTTAGAACATTTTTCTCACAGTAGCTATTATTTTGTAAATATAATTTTATTAATCTTTTAACATAATCTATTTCACTATAATAAGCTGCATAAATTTCTTGTCGGTAACAGTAGTTAATTATTTTTAGATTTATTGTTACGTAAAGTAGATAAGCAAGATAATTCAGATAAGTCAACGAGTCAATATATAATTTAGCAAGAAGGACTTTTATACCTAACATTTACATACATAAATACGTTTTATATTGAAAGTTATAATAATAAATTATTGCTGAACAGAATAAAATGCGGATTCTAGGTGTACAGGGTATCTCAAATTCGAACCTCATCATTGCTATCTCGGAAACTAGAGGAGATATGAGGTCGGTTAAATGGAGGCAAACTTGCGTAGTTGGATGCTGATCAAAATGCCACCTTAAAAGTTTGAAAATTCCGAATACAACTAAAGATTTTTGAAAAAACAAACGAATATTCACTATTTCATTTTTTATTTTTTTAGAATTGTATTTAAATAGATATCATCATCATTTTCAGGTTATTCAGCCATTTTAAAGCGTTGTATTATTTATTAGAATGTATTTTCTTTCCAGTAGTTCGTTGTACATTACTTGAGTTTTTGCTAAATTCATTTTGAGCCCCACTTTATTGCTGGCTGTATTTAGTTCATTAACTTGTGCAGTAGTTTTTCGAAAAAAAAATACTTAAATAGATATAACAAAATATATTTTACATTTTCATTGTTACTTTTTTGTTCTACAAGATGGTGTTTAAGCGGCCATCTTCGACTTTATTTTTTCGACTGCGGCCTGGATTTTTTATTTGCTGATTTGAAGAACTTCTAAGGTCTCAAAACTAATGATGACCGAAAAATTTATATTAATGATTTTCTGGTTAGAACTTAAGCGGCCCATACATTATCAAACAAATTGCGCAACGCAGGCCGTTGCGCAACGGAGTTGCCAATGTATGATAGTGTTTGATGCGTTGCGCAATTGTTTGATGAGTTTCAAGAATATTTGAATTCTTTTGTGCAACAGGACTGTTTGTGCAACGCGTTGTGTAGTGTATGTGTGTGTTGCGCTTCGTTGTGCAATATTTTAGTTCTTTCATCCAAATTCTTTGTTTTTTTTTTTCGTTTTTGGTATCATCGACATCATCTAGGATATATACGATAATAATTGACGCAATGGCAATTGAGGACATGATTGTTTCTCAAACAATGCACAACTTTTAATAAAAAGTTTGATCAAAATTTTACTAAGTGCATGGGTGAGGCAGTTGTGCAACGGAACGTTGCGCATCGCTTTGTTGCGCAACTTGTTTGATAGTGTATGGACCGCTGAATCAGTTGTACAACGCAACGTTGCGCATCGCTTCGTTGCGCAATTTGTTTGATAATGTATGGGCCGCTTTACCGTCTATTCTCCACCTAACACATGAGTTTTTACTCCTTTTTCCAAAAATCTAAAATATTCGGAATTTTTAATCTATTTGCTCAACTTTGCCTCCATTTAACCGATCTCCTATCTTTTCTCTTGGGACTACCTGTACACTCACAATTTAAGCCTTTAAGGCGGTTCCACACGATATGGCAAACACGTTCCAACGTTGGACACACGGAGATTTGCCACATCGTGTAGGAGATACAATTGCCAATTGCAATATCGTCGAAAACTGTGCTAAATGTTGGTTACAACGCTGGAACCAACGTTGGACACATCGTGTAGGACCGAAAGTAACAATAGGGAATATAATTGAGTCAAAAATTGGCATGTCTGTTTGCTGATTTTTTAAGATTTATTGAGATTGAGGGTTCAAAAAAATCAAGATTTAAAGAAAATCGATTTTTTTTTATTTAAATCGCATTTCCAAATAATTAACGATTTATTTCTAGTCAAAGTCCTATCCTAAATAGCTAAATCTTTGTAACTCGGCCCGATATCGATAGCATAAACATTTCTATGGCACGTATCGTTTTTCCACGTCTGTCACTTCTGTCACCGATATATTTTTTTCTATAAAGTTTGCCGATGGCCCTATTTCCACAAAAAGCTCGTCCGCTTAGATTAAAGGGATTTTGTTTGGAAATCGTCTTGACTGTCTTGAGTCGAAAATGATATTAAGGTCCATATCGCATTACAATACGAAATCAAGATAGATATTTAAGAATTCTGGCTCTGAGACAGCGTTTTGTCACATGCCATAGCCTGCAGATTCAACTGCGTGAGGTCCATGGTCTGCAAATTAGTTCTGAAACAGTTCGATTACGATTAAGAGAATCTAATTTAAGACCAAGAATTGCTGCTCGAGGTCCTGCTTTAACCGTAGATCACCGACGAGAAAGACTATGTTTTGCCAAAGAACACGTAAATTGGTTACATGCTGATTGGGAACGTGTGCTATTTACAGATGAGTCCCGATTCTGCCTGTACAATAATGATAGACGTGTCCGTGTTTTTCGACGACCCAATGAACGTTATGCCCAATTTGGAGGAGGGTCAATTATGGTTTTGGGAAGGATTTCTGACGGCGCGTTTTTTCTTTACGGAATTTAGTGGTCATAAACAATCGAAGTTTAACCACTAATCGGTACATACAGACATCCTACAACAACATGTAGTACCTTTCGTACCATATATCGGTGAAAATTTATTGTTAATGCAAGATAACGCCAGACCGCACGTTGCACGAGTTGTCAGAAATTATCTAGACGAGATCCAAATTAACACCCTGGCATGGCCGGCTCGTAGTCCAGACCTAAATCCTATTGAAAACCTGTGGGATATCTTAAATAGGCGGTTAAGATCAGAACCACCCGAACCAAACAATCTGGGTGAAAGACAAATCCATATCTGGGAAAATTTGGATAAAGACGCAATAAGGCAGCTTATTTTAAGTATGAATCGACGATTTTGTTTTTATACCGCTAATTTTAACTTTTTTAGAATTTCGGAATTATTCTTAAGATTAAACAAAATTTTATACATTGTATGACCTAGTTAATAAGAAGTAGTTTAACTATAATTAACTTTACTATATGACTTTAATGTCGATTTTTTTAATATCAATAAACCTGATTTAATAATGTGGTGCGTTAATTTATTGGAGAAGTGTACTTATAAGCTGTAAGAGAGTTTTCTAGAAATAACAACATTTAAGTAGACAATATTATTTATTACAAATGCTAGTTTGATTATAAATATCTAATATATATAATCAAGGTTATTAAAACATTCAACGTTTAATACTTCTGCGGCGGATAAATAATCGAACGCGGCAAGTGCGGCCACCTATCTTCCAAAGCCATAGATAGATTACTCTCTGTCGAAAAAAAAAACACGAAAATATGCAAACAATAACGCAACAACGATCCGCTAGATGGCTGCTGTCCGTCAACGAGCCCCATTTAATATTTATGCCTGTGTCGGCGCGGTCTGATCAACGTTGCCAGATCAAATGCACAGAAAATGTTTATTCGTTTAATGGGATCGTTGAAGATACTAAGGATCGCGTCACTCAGGATTGAAAAATACATTTTTTTATTTTTAAACAAAACAAAATTTTAGCTCCACAATGTTAGCTTGTTTTAAACTCTGTTTTAGGCCACATAGTTTTGGATTGCATTCAAAATCAGGAAGTAGATTGGGTGACGATAAAGCCGCAAACCTTGATTGGATTTTTAGAGAACTTAATAGTACTCATCCGAGTTGCAGCACAGGAGGATTAAGTACCATGTACTCCTCCAAATCGCAGCTCATTAAGAGATTAAGTACCATGTTTTTATACAGAGTGTCCCAGAAATAAGTGCAAGTATTTTAAGGGGTGGTAGATCTCGCTAAAAGAAACATATTTTCCCTTTATCGTTTTTCAAATAAGTCCAAAATAACGGAGTTATTTTATTTAAAAAATTAAAAAAAAAAGATTTTTTGCTAAAATTTTGAGAACCACTGGATCTTTCCTGGATTTTCTTTCTTGTAAATTTAATCTAATACCTATGTTGCCATATTACCAAGAAATTATGTTTTTTAACTAAAAACTAAAAAAAAATCCAAAAAATTTTTCAAAAAGTTTGGAATTTTCAAAAAAAAATTTTCGCTAAAAAAACCTCATTGGTGTGTTTCTGGAGTTGAACTATACTACCAGTTAAAATACTTGCACTTATTTCTGGGACACCCTGTATAGTTCTGTTAGAGTCTTTTAATTGAGTGAGGAGATCAGGAGGGGAAATAAGTGAAGCCAAATCTCACTAAACAAATCTCAAAAAAATCTCACGATTAAGTACCGTTTTTTATACAGGGTGTCCCACAAATAAGTGCAAGTGTTTTAAGGGCTGGTAGATCTCGCTAAAAGAAACATATTTTCTCTTTATCGTTTTTAAAACAAGTCCAAAATAACGTTAGAGTTATTTTACTTAAAATTTCCAAAAAAAAATAATTCTTTGCTAAAATTTTGAGAACCACTGGATCTTCCTGGATTTTATTTCTTGTAAATTTAATCTAATATCTATGTTGACATATTATCAAGAAATTATGTTTTTAACTAACAACTAAAAAAAATTCCAAAAAATTTTTCAAAAAATTTGGATTTTCCAAAAATTTTTTTCGCGAAAAAAACCTCATAGGCGTTTTTCTGGAGTTGAATATACTACCAGTTAAAATACTTGCACTTATTTCTGGGACACCTTGTATAGTTCTGTTAGAGTCTTTTGAGTGAGTGGATCAGGAGGGGAATTGAGTGAGGGGATCAGGAACGGAAATAAGTGACGCCAAATCTCACTCATCTCTCAAAGAAAGCACAAAAACATTAGGAAAGAAAACAGGAAATAATTAAAAATAGAGCTATATGTATATGAATATTTGTGAAGACGCGTTTTGCCACTTTTTTTGAGACTAACTTCACGTTATAACCGCTAAGTTAAGCTCGAACCCTTTTTGAAGATACCTACGAAAGAACTATTGTAGTAAACTAGTTACTGGTAACCCGCTGTTTTGCAAAAATAGGCAAATTCTGTCAAAATAACGTTTTTAGCTTAGTTTTTAAAATAGCTGGTTAGTTTTAAAACTAACTAAATACTAAATATCCATTTTAGCCGTAACATATATAAATTTTGACAAGTTTTTTAATAAAAACTCCGTAGAAATTATACCCCTTGTTATATCAAAGGCCACTGCGACACCCATTTTTTTATATAATTGGCTGAAAGTTAAATTATACTAACCATTTCTGTGAATGTCTTGTGAAATAACACAGTACCTAGTTCATTCGCAAACGAATGTAGTAATATCACTATATTTATCAGTTTCTTCGATTAGAGGCAGAATTCTCAAATTGATGATTAATCGTCAGTTCTGGCAACGCAGCCTCTAATAGCGACTTGTTTACGTTATACACGTATATGTTTACACGAGATTCGTCGTACTTCCTTTTTCATTCTCCGATTAACATAAGAATGAGAAATGAGATAAGTTTAATATACATGAATGTGTATTAATATCGTGTTTAGAGTGGCTAAAGTCAGAGATAGTAAATATTACAAATAATATCACAATTAATTACATTTTGATTTGATGACCCATCGTTTTTATTCGGTAATATGTATTTTATTTTTAATAAATTTTTAATAATATGTATTTTATTTTTAATAAATAACAAAGAAAGTACATACCAAAATACCAACCGCAAGTATGGTTTTGATTTGAAGACGTCATTTTGTATTTGTAATCTTTTTGCTGCAAAATGTATTATATTTTTATTAATTTATTTGTCTGTAACTATCAAAACAAATTTAATAATAACGTAAAGGGTTAAACAGGGTGCGTCTCAAAAGTGGCTCACCCCCTATAACTTTTTTATTTTTTCAGATAAAAAAAACGAGATATGGAATGTCGGTATATGACATAAATTAGGATCGATTGACGGTATTCAATTGTTTTTGCTCACTTCCTGTTTCACGGAAAATGACTACAACTTTTGATTTTTAAATGGCACCTTCGGTATTTTTTTACTTTATTCGGTAGGAAATGGCATTCTGAATAGAATGACATATCATATGCCAATTTTTGACATTCTCGGTTAATAAAAAATTGTATTTTAAAATTTAATCTAGATTGCCATGGCTATGTTAAAAACGCTAATTCTTAATCAAGGAGCCTTGGAAAAATTGATTTGATCGTCTAATGTTTTTAGTGTCTTGTCCTGGCCAGTTAGAAAATGCACAAAGCGTATTTTTAATCATATCTCAATTTTTTCAAATAGAATGAGGGTAGCTCATTAGCATATTTAGAAAAAGAATTTTTTACGAATAATTTGATTTGGTTCTTGGTATTTCCAGTAAAATTTTCGTTCCAAACCGCAAGTTATAATTTCAAATAAACCGTATGTGAAAATGTCAAAACTTGACATATGATATGTCATTCTATTCGGAGTGTTATTTTCTATCGAATAAAGTAAAAAAATACCGATTTAAAAATCAAAAGTTGTAGTCATTTCCGGTGAAACAGGAAGTGACCGAAAACAATTGAATACGTCAATTATAATCAATCCTAATTTATGTCATATACTAACATATCAAATCTCGTTTTTTTTATCTGAAAAAATAAAAAAGTTATAGGGGTGAGCCACTTTTGAGACGCACCCGGTATAATGATCAGAAAAAAAAATATTAAAAAATGCGTGCGTTCTGTTTAAAAAATCCACCCTCACTAGCTCACGCTTTTTTGAGACATCCTGTACAAGTGGACATATTTCACTGAAATATGCCTGAAATGCGTCTTGATCCTAAAGGTGCGTATTCACTATCCGAACGAACGAACGGGACCGAATTTTAGAACCGAACGAACAACATCTACCCATTCGTTTTTGAACTCCTTTGATGTACCGACTCGAAACGGATGGTCGAGCAAACGAACGAAAGAACGGCCGCATGCATTCGGTTCCCCGTCCAAATATACCGAATTCCATTCGTTCGCTCGTTCGTTCGTTCGTTTGTTCGGATAGTGAATACGCACCTTAATATACAGACTACAACTGCACGAAATCTCTAAGCCCAAGAACAGTTAACCTAATAGGACTGCTCATTCAGCCAAAAGTGTCCGCCAGGTGCATGCGAAAACTACTCGCTTTGTGACGTCATTGTAGTCCTTGTCATGGTTATTAGTCCTTATCCGGCAACCAATAATACACACTCGTGCATTATTGGTTGCCGAATGCAAAACGTTCATTATTTAGTTTATTTATTTAAACACTTTATATGTGTGCAGTATAGAAAATTAACTGTATAAATCGTATTAAATACTCGGATAATGCATTTTTAAGAACAGCAGTTCCCAGCATCACCTTTTGCAAGGATTCTTTTTAGAGTACTTCCATATTTTGCTTTAAAATAATTAATAAACAAAATCGTGGGCACTTAGTATGCACTTTGTCACAATCCACAACACAAAATGAACGAATTTATACAGTCTATAGCTCTAAAACTTTAAAGACACCTTTTCACATTTAAAATGACAACATAATTAACTCAAAATTTCTCAGCTGTTATTTTTATAAGTTTACCATAGGCAACTAATAATACACACTATCATGACAAGGCCACGAAGGCTTTGACAAGGACTACAATGACGTCACAACTGTCAGCTGAAGCGCGGTAAGAGGCGAACGTACGTCTTATGAGGATGAGCAATCCTATTAGTTTACCGTTCTTGCTCTAAGCCATTCTAAGCTCTTTACTGTACGCCGAACGCCGACGCGACGCACTGCTGCAGGACCCGGCATATGAAATTCGGTTGTGGGTTTTCTTTGTTGTTCTGCAGGTTAAAGATATCTAGATGGGAGTTTTCGATTGTCTCGCACGATTTATATTCAATTCATGTTATCGGTTAATAGATGGCGCGTGTTTGGTTGTTATGAATGATTTTGATAGAGAGAATTAATTGATTTTCAGCTTATATTCCAGAGATATTTTGATAGATATTTTGGGAAATTTTTTACAAGTTTAGTTTTGATCAATTCATTAATTATCTAATCAATCCTGATAATAATCCATTCAACAGAAATGAATAATTATTTTTTTATTCTTTTATGTAAGATATACAAGGAACAACGAAATGAAAACTTATGGCATAATTTTGAAAGTCAGAACTTATGAGATATAATTTGAAGACAATTTTTACTTTTTTACATTATTTGGACTTTCAGTTTTTGTGGATGTGTGGCTATGCTAAAATTTTTAATGACAACCTATTAGAATTAGAATTAGAATAAGTGGGAGGGGGGTTAATCTCTGCGACCTTAGAGATCTATTGTGTCCCCCTTTCTTGAGTTATAACTCATCATACAGTCCCAGGACTTACGGAGACCCGTGTCCCTCACAGTCGAGGAGCTACGACCCAGGCCAGGTAGACGAAACCGTAGCTTGTGTCGCCTGTTGGGTTTAGAGGTAGGAGGTAGGCTCCCGACCCTTGGAGGAGGTGGTAGCTTGTATGCCACTTGCGGCGGATGGTCTCACACAAGTGTCAGCCACCTCTCCTGTAGTTCTCTTTGGGTTTGGCCCCTTGGAACTTTCATTGTTACTGTTCCCAGTGTCGCTAGGGGGTTTCCCCACAGTTTCACCGGTGATGTTTTTATTACTATTATTATCAGATCTCATAGTGTTCCTATGAGTCGCTAGGAACAGTCGGTCCACTTCTACAGAGCCCCGCATGTAGAAGTAAGGGGTAAAATACAATGGGGTGCCCCCCGGTGCCCCAAGGTTGAGGCTGTCCGTAGCCCCGCCCGGTATCGTTATATGTCTTGGTGCAATTCCCTGGCCACGACACTACAGTCAGGGACAAGACGATGAGTGAGATGCTTCTTAGACCAAGCCAAGTGCTAGAGGGGATTCCCCCCAGCACCTGACCAGGAGCTTCCCCACCAACGACAAGGTCTTGCATCTCCTAGGGGAAGAATGACAACCTATACAGGGTGTTTCAAAAAACATGTGCCATCTCTCGTGGGGAGATTCCTCACGTAAAAATAATAATATAATAATAATTTTTAAGGCTATCCCGATTTTAATATTTGTAGAAAAAATGTTGTTTGCAACTCGTGCGCGAACTACTTTGGTGATCTCGGCTAACAAAACTCGATACAAAAATAACTATTAATTAAAACTCAAATTGTAGGAAAAGGAAAACACTGGAAAATAATACGGATTTTTAGATGTTTTATAAATAATAGAAGAAGCTCTGGAAGGAGGCAATGGCGTCGGTTTTTCGAATTCCATCGTCAGGTACTCGTCGTTTTGTTTCTACTGTCCGGCGGCCATTTTGAATCGATTAACTTTGACCTTTCCGCCGGTCGGTCTCGAGAAACAACGGTGGAATACGCATGAGAAGATGGGCCCTCGCGGCTCGAGAAACCGAAACCAGCCGCAATAATGGCGGTAAGCTATCCTTCGTTTTCCCGATCATCGACGGACTACAACAAAGTAGCGAATCAACGAATGAGCGAGGTCAACGGTAACAAAACCATGCGTGGTCTATATTTTAAAGCATGCGATAGAGATACATATAAATGACCAGTTGACATACAGAGAGACAAAATAAAAAGCGGCACACCGTGAAAAAAATAAACTATTTTAAAAACTTTAATGCATATTATTGAAATGAAGATAATATATCTAAGCTAAATAAACTCACCGGCACAAAATTCTGCCACTCTAAAATTTTGACCAAGTTTGATGTTTCATAACTTTTGAATTGTAATCTGATTTTTATGATTATAGTATTAAATTGTAGATAAATTTGTTGGCATTATTTTTTATTATTTTAATGGCTTATACAGGGTGTTTCAGAAAACATGTGCTAACTCTCGTAGAGAGATTCCTCACGTAAATATAAGATTTATTTTTCATATCAACATACCCAAGTAGCATAGGAAGGAGAAAAAACCACTGACCACGGAAAATTAACCACTATTTGGTTGAATTTTACTTATATTTAACTTAATAAATTTCTTGTAGGGAATAAAGTGCGAGAAATCTAAAAATGAGGTCGTAAACTAGTTAATAATAACCTAAAACTATGCCTTTGAAAAGTAGCAACGTTGGAGTTAGCTGGCATTGTTAAAATCTAGTTACTGATAACCTATTGAGGGCATTAAGACTACAGGGACTTAAAGTAGGACACATGTTACTTTATTATAACCTCAAATTTGTCTCGGGGGTCGAAGGCATTGTTTGGTTTTCAAGTTAGGTTAAAATTTAGTTTTTAATAACTTTAAATGGGACCTTATTTGGAGGAGTTTAAATTAGGTTGAAAATTTAATTTATTTCGACCTCATAAGTCGCTATTATGCTTCAAAGGTAAAAGTAACTTAGTTTTTTGACTTGGAAGAAAGTCAGACATACGGCAAGTTAAAAATTACCTTTTTAAATTTCCCCGGGGTGATTTCCGTTTAAAATAGTTTTCGAGGGATTATTACGTCATAGCACATTACCTTGTTCCCACTGGTGGGGAACGAAAGAATATTCAATGTGTTTCTTTTTTATTGCCGACACAATCTTAAACGTGTCCATTATGTGCAATAAAAACAAAAAGTCCTCTATAATAACACTCACAATCCCAAAACACAAAACTTTTACAAATAATAAGCAAAAACTAATTGGGTTTTCTAGTCAGTTAGTGTTCTAGTTTAGGCCAGTTCGGTAATTGCATCCGCTAGCAAAAGGATAAAAATTTGACATGTCACGTGACTCTCAATAAATATTCTCATTTTAGGACACATGATTACTGTGAAAAGTTAATCGGATTGCTCGAAGATGTAATTACCGAACTTAGCATAAAATATCATTGTCAACTGTCACTCAAAGAAAATTAAAGTTTTCTGTTTTATCGGCGATACTCCAAAAGTCAGGCCTTCGAGAAAATAGCTTCGACCTAATTTTTTAACTTGCACCTCGAAGGAAAAATACCCTAAGCAGGAAATCTTGACCTTTGAGGTTATTAATTTAAACAATTCTTAACCCCATAAAAAAAAGCGGACTTTAAGGTTTTAAAATTATGAAAAACCTAACTTCATAGACGAATAATTAAAAACACCATTAGCGGCCATTTTCTTATCCAATTTGCTTTCAAAAAATATTTTTTTGTGATATTGTTCTAAACTATTGAGAAAAATAAACAGACGTTTATGAATAATACTACCTACCACAAGTTAAATTAACTAATTAAGAATTTTAAAAGTGTACCAAGGAAGTTAGCTGAAAAAAAAGTTAGGTTAGAACCTTGAAAGTAACGATTTATTCTAAAATTAATTGTTGAAAATGCATAAAATTTTAATGGAGCATAATTTTTTAGGGCCTATCATTTTTACATCTTACAGAAAAATTTTCTCCGCAGATATAATTATCTTGCGAATCCAGTAATCCACTTCTTACCAATAACTTATTTACATTTACTAGGAAGTGCATATATGTAAGTATTTCATCCATATTGGATTAATGTTCAAACGGCCATGCCAGTTATTACTACACTTGTTTGTCTTCCTGGTTCATTATTGGGAAATACATTTAAATACACATATTAAAAAGAAAAATACTTTACCTTATTCTTTCTCTTTCTTTGCCATGTTAAAATGTAGGTAGTATAAATTAGGACTATTTTTAGTACAATTTACCTCTATTTTACCATGTTATGACCTCAGGTCGGTTATTTTTGACTTCATAGCCCATATTTCATCAAGACATTATAACCTGTTAACCTGTTTTTAACTTCCAAATTACTTTAGTTTTATTCCCCACTTTGGGAATTTTAACGTCAATTCTTGGAAATTTCGACCAATTTCCAGTTGGTCAATAATAGTCCAGGTGGTTAATTTAACGTAATTTTAACTTTTCAAATGTTTGTTGGGTAAGTCCGATTCTGCTTTGTTTCGTAGCTACAGGGTGTTAAATTCTTAATATTTTTTCGATTTAATATAATTTTCTTAAAAGTACTTTTAGTGATTCGAATGAAATTTTGAGGGTAAAAGTTACTATAAGTGCTACATATTTTAATGCTAAATAAATATCGATTTAATCAGGGACGTTCATATGGGTTATCCCTGGAATATTTAAAAAAAACATGTCCGCCACTGACTTTTTTCTTTTGAGGTCAAAATTGCGTAGGCCATTTAATGCCGATTAAAAGTTATCTCTTGATATTTTGTCGGATTCAGCCTCCTTGATGAGGTAAATGCAATTTTCTTAATCACAATAAAATTAATAAATCATATTTTACCTAATTTATTATTAAATATTGTTACTATTAGTTATTATTACTATTAATCCAACCTACAGCAATTTCAACTGAAAAATAATGGTATTTAAGATAATTACAAAAAACTTAGTTTTAAAAAAGTTTAACATCCTGTAACTCTAAAACTATGCATTTCCACACCTATATTTATAGGATTTTTTTTTTCATATTTTTTTTATGAGGAATCAATGAGTACTTATTTAAAACTTTCGCAAGTTCCTCTTTTGACTTGGATCAAGGCAAATTAATAAAATTACATTCGGAGATCCCGGTTCTCACCCTCGCATTTTGGACACCCTGTATACCGTATAAAACCACTTTTAAAAATGCCTTAATTAAATATATTTTTGGTCATTTAAGAACAACAGTAGATTATTACCTTGTGATGTTTTAACTGGACTACATTTTTTCTGTGTATTTTCGTAACAGATAGATGGCAGAGAGATCGTCGTTTGCGCGACTAAAACTTAATTTATACGATAAATAAATGAATTAAAACAGCGAGATGGATTGATTGTCCTTGGCATTTTATAAATAGATTGGTGAAATCGTTATTATCAAGTAATGTGTCTCAGTAAGCTTGTTTTACAATCATTATTATAGTATTGTTTTAAACGGAAACTTTAATTTATCAAATCAAATTTGTGGAACATTTTTTTAATTTTACAGTTATTTTTTACTTTATTTTGCTAAGATGTTGTGTTTTCGAAACATCAATGGCATGGGTAAAGATAAGAAAGATGGTTTCTAGGGTACAAACATAGTAATGGTTTGGTTTGGTTTGGTTATCCTACGCGCACGCTTTAAGCAGAATGTACTAATTTTCCACTATTTGTGCTATTTTTCCACTATTTGTGCTATTTTTTCCACTATTTGTGCTATTTTCCACTATTTGTGCTATTTTTCCACTATTTGTGCTATATTTCCACTAGTTTCTGTTGAATTTCTATTTTATAATGTCTAGTATGTAACCGATTTGTAGTGGCCATGCGTGATATGCAAAAAATCGGTGCAGCCATTTTTGAGCTATATACAGGGTGTCCCAATATTCCGTGGACATAGAACTACTACGTATTTTTGGAATAAATAAGTTAATTGGACACAATTTACCTCTATACAAAAGTGCTTCATTTGTCCGCTAGAGGACATCAAAGTTAAAAAAAAATTGGCGCCGGGAGGCACGTTTAGCCGCCCATACTAAAATATGTTAACTTTTTATTAACAAAAAGTTGGTAGGCAGTTCTTTTAGTTTCAAAGTAAAGGAATTTTTCCAATTTTGGTCCGCGGTTATTTCCCCTATCCGCCACCTGGAGTCGCGTCCGATGGGAGTTTGGAGTTCTCCACACGGATTTTCTCAAAAACGGACTACGGAAACACGGAATATCTCAAAAACTGTGCTGATGTTGGTTAAATATGTTTTAAATTGTTATAAAATTCTGCATCTCTCATAGCAACAATTATTTTCGTTTTAATTGATGCTCACAGCTAGAATTTTTTTTCATTACAGCCGGTGCCGTTCAAAGCCTACTTATTTAAAGCGGGCGAATGTTTATATAATCTATATCTCGAAGAGGAATCGAGCAAAATATCAAGTGTGTTATATTTTTGGAAAGGTAATTTTAAATTGTTTTCAATAAATTAAAAATATACAGGGTGTTCCATATAAAAAATCAAATTTTCTGTTGATAATTCTTAAATCATTAATTTTAAAAAAAAATTACTTAAACTATTACATTCTACGTAAAAAGGTGCTTTAGAAATGTTTTCACAAAAATACAAAATTTTCCATAGCAAAAAAGTTATAGCGATTTTTTAAAAATGCACATTTTTGAAAAACACCCCGTAACTCCGAAATGGTAATAGATATCGAGGTGCGGTTTTCACCATTATGTTTTTGATAAAAATTGAGCCCTAGACACCGATATTAGTTTTCGTCTGTCTCCTATAGAAAAGGGTGTTCCCTTTAAAAGCGTCGAGTTTGACCCACCTTGTACAGTGTGACCCATTTAAAAAAGCATCACTGGTCTGTAAGAAGTTTTCGGATTAACATGGATGATCCATCGTTCAGTATTAATTTCGCAAAAGGTGAATCGACTTAGGTAACGATTTCGACCACATCCCTACTTCTTACCTAAGCGAGCAACGCGTCGGTGGCGTATTGTCCGTTTTGAAAACATCCGCCGGCCGCGCGTTATTTTCAATTCCTTTTGCCAGCCACAGGCCCCGACCGTTCGTTTTCGCGCAAAGTGTACCACGTATTAGATTTTTGACCCCTTATTAGCCTCTCTCGATCGCCGATTTCTTTATTTCGCCAACTATTCGCGCTCTTCCGCGCCATCGTCGTGCCGATGTTTTCCGAATAGATAGTGCAAACCATCCTCGTCCTCTTCCCTTCCTCTTCGGGGTATACTGTTTAGTTGGTTGATTTCTTTGTTAAAGCCCTAGATCATGTATACTTTGACTAGGGTGTCCGTTATTCACCAAGTTGATCATTTCTCTCAAGACGCCCTCTAAATTTTTAGTTTATTGTCTAAAAAAATAACAGACCATTGTAAATCCTTAATATATATTCACAATAAACCTTGCCCCAAAGACGATTCATTTCCCATTTAAATTACATGAGAATTTGCCACTTTTTCCAAATATTTTTTTTTCTCCCGATTTTAATCTCTCGCAGCCATGACAATCATATGATAAAGCTACTCCTTCAAAAGTTATTCACGGTTAAAGTTAACCACTCGGTAATTTCCAAAAATTTTCATCTTTTTTGACAAAATTATAATTATTTTTGAAAAATTTAATCTATTACTATAAAAATATACAATTCTGATAGTGTTAAGGTTGGGTTAAAAGCCTAAAATTAAGAAATTTTTAAGTCTAATGAAGCTTAAACCATTTAATTATAGCTAATTTATGTTTTGATAAACATTCTTTAGTTGGATTTTGATATTCCTTCTTATACTCGCTTACACTCTGAATCACATATTGTTTTTTATCTTCACTTCTAGATAAAATATTAATGTATTCTTCTGACAATTCAACAGCTCTTTCTGCAGTATCATTAACTACTCTCAAATTTTTCACAATTTCTAAGCCTCTCATGTATCCCAAGATAGAGGTGTGTAGTTCGTGAACGACCTAGTTCCAATGAACTATTCCGACCCCGGAATGAAAGGAACTAGTTCCTGGTTTCTCAAAGGACTAGTTCCTCAGGACCTATTCCGGGATCGAGACTGTGTCCGATATAGAATAATATGCGACGGCGACGGATCGGCTAGCGCGCGTAGCCCGATGGTAGGCAGGAGTGGGGAGTGCCCGACGTACGTTATCTGATCCTGACTTAGAGGAACTAAAAACTAAACTAAATAAAAGACTAGTTTACGTACAACCGGATCGGGCCAGCGCGATCGATGTTAGGCAGGAGTGGGTAGTGCCAGCCGTATGCCGTATGTTATCGGATCTGGACCTAAAGGAACTAGAGGAACTAAATAAAAGACTAGTTTACGTATGGATCAGCCAGCGCGATTGATGCTAGGCAGGCTTGGGGAGTGCCAGCCGTATGTTATCGGATCCGGACATAGAGGAACTATTAAAAGACTATTTCACGGGAAACTATTCAGTCGGCAGATCCGAGATATAATGCAATGCGACGACGATGGATTCGGCCTTGTCTAACCACAGGAAATTGTCGTGGATACTGTTTTTGATTTTTCGTTTGTTTTCTAAATATTTTATTGGAATGTTTCGCTTTAGGTCCCTAAAATTAAGAAATATCTTATAAAACGAAGTAGATATTCTGAATTTTTAGACAAAAACAAAAAGCTTGAAGTGAGGAAAAATGCAATTTTTCGTAAAATTTTTGTAATATTTCGTCCTATTGCTGCCAAAAGTCACTAACTAACATTTTTCCGAACAACCAAATTCAATCACTAACTATGTTTTGAGGCGGAGAATCGATTGCAAAAGTCATTAGCTACGATTTCTGGCTATTTATGTTTTATTTTAATACCGAATAGTTACTAACTATAACATCTTTATGCAATGCAATTCATCTTTAGACGCATTTTTCTCGGAAGTAATAAAAAGTAAGTTAGTGACTTTTGGCAGCATTGGAACGATTTGCTCCAATTGATTTGTCATATAGTTTTTTAAATTCTGATTTGAGTTTTTTTTTTAATTTTTTTTATCCGCTATAAACTTACCTATATGTTTTTAACATACACAATTACACGTCTCGTTATATTTCCGTACATTATAAAAATTATACAGATCATACTGTGAATAGTTTTGACTGACAACGAAACGCATTAGCAAGCAAGGGGGATGTCAATGTTAGTCGGGAACTATTGTGAATTAAAGACCTAGTTCAAGGAACTATTCCTCTGGAGGAACTAGAACTAAGGAACTAGTTCCTCCCAAGGAACTAGAATTCCCACCTCTATCCCAGGATCCTTTAACCATTCTGTACTGTCTAACTGCAGAAAACTTGTATCAATATTAAACCGTGTAAAAAATTGTAACGAAATTTATGAAATAATCAAGGTTTTTATTTTTATAAACCATTTAAAATCATCCTGATTAAAAATGCAGGGGTTAGAAATATCGAACCCTTCGTCATTACTCACTTTTAAAGCTTCAACAATTTTTTGCCTGATACTATAATAAGTATTAGAATTAACTACCTGTCATGCATACAATAATTGTCTTACATAATTCAAAATTGTTTATCATGGTATCGTCAATTGCTTTTTTTTCAAATATAGATTAAATTTTTCAAAAATAATCATAATTTTGTCAAAAAAGTTGAAAAAATTAGGAATTTACCGAGTGGTTAACTTTAACTGTGAATAACTTTTGAAGGAGTAGGTTTATCGAAAAATTGTAAGAGACCTTTTTTGTAGAGCGTTCAATTCTGTAGTAGGATATATGATTGTCATGGCTGCGAGAGAACAAGATCGAGAGAAAAAAATATTTGCAAAAAGTGGCAAATTCTCAAGTAATTTAAATGGGAAATGACTCATCTTTGGGACAAGGTTTATTGTGAATACTAGCGTGTACCAGCGACTTCGTTCGCGTCCAATTATTCATTTGTAAAGGCCTGGTTTTTCTGACCAGATCGGCCCGAAATATTTCGGTGAATATTTCCGTACAGAACGCTGTAATTTACCGAACTCAGTTCGTTCCGAAGTTTCGTCTGCGTGTGGTTTGTCGGAGATTAAATTCGTTATGATTAGGTATTTCAGTTCGGTCTATTCAATCATTAAAATTTTGCGTTGTACGTACCTAGGTTCTTTTACGCTTCTAAATGGATTTTTTATCGCTATGATTTTAGAAGAAGAACAGGATGATGATGATGAGTACTATGCGTTATTAGAAGTATGTTCTGAACATAATAGAGTTCTGAAAATGTTTGAGAATAGGGACAAAGAAGGTGCTTACAAACTGTTAGTGTTAAAGCATCTTTCGGATAATGATACAAAGTTCAAAGAATTTTTCCGTTTAACTTCACAACTATTCCATACTGTACTAAATTACATAAAGAATGAAATAAATTACATGAAGAAAAAATAAACACCCCAACTTTTTTAGAAACACCGTGAATAATTTTATTATTCAAATGCATGACAAGAAAAGAAAATCGACGGGTCTAAATATGTTTTCGAGAAATAAACACTCGAATTTTAATTAATTTATTGATTCACTTTACACACATACTGTAAATAGTAATTTTATAAAAATAAATCCGCCGAAATTCACAATTTTTTTTCACAACCTTAACCTAACCTAACAAGTTCGGCGAACTACGCCGATTTGAGATCGTTCAAATCAAAACTAGTTTGATACAGACGAACTGCTGTCCGCATACGTTCCGGAACGAAATTTCGTTCCGATCTAGACAAACCACTACTGCGTCCTACACATATACTGGGTTTGGCCGGAAACGCTAACGAACTTTTCGTGCTATATCACCGAAATATTTCGGGCCGATCTGTTCAGAAAAACCAGGCCTTAATGGTGATGATAAAGCAAAGCAAGAATTTCCATTAACATACAAACTGGATAAAATTTTCTCACATTGATGTCAGCATGAGAGAAAACAATATGGCGCTATTATTATATAACTTGGTAATATTTGAGGGGTAGTCTCATCCCGTTGGAATTTGACTTTCGAAAAATCCGTTTGCCAAAAATAAGCTTTTTACGTGAAGCAGTTTAAGCAGAATTGTGGTTAAGAAATTACACCCTGTATGATTTTTTAAAAAATTTCAAAATATATAAAAAACCGAAATAAATTATGTTTGTCCAAGCGTGTTCCCGAAAGACTAACCGTTTTTTTAAATAACAAATATTGTAATATTTGCGGGGCGTTTTCACCCTCTTGGAATTTGAAATTCGAGAAACCCCTCCTTATCGCACCTCTACATCCCAGAGTCAATCCGTTTGCCAAAAATCAGCTTTAAACATCAAGCAGTTTAATCAGAATCGTGATTACTCAATGGTCATATTTTATGAAACACCCTGTATAAATTTATAAAAAATCTTAAAATATGTAAAACAACAAAATAAAATATACGTGTTTAAGAGTTTTTCCGAAAAACTCACCGGTTTTTAAATAAAAAATTATTTTAATATTTGAGGGATAATTTCACCCCTTTAGAATTCAAGTTTCGAAAAATCCCTTCTTATCGAAGCTCTACATCCTAAAGTCAATCTGTTTTCCAAAAATCAGCTTTTTACGTCGAGCGCTTTAAGCAGGATCGTGATTAATCAATGCCAGATTTTTCGAAACACCCTGTATACATTTTTAAAAAAAATTTAAAATATGTAAAAAAACAAAATAAAATATACGCGTTTAATCGTTTTTTCGGAAACTTGACCGTTTTTTAAATAAAAAATATTGTAATATTTGAGGGATGGTTTCACCCTCTTGGAACTGGAATTTCGAAAAATCCCTTCTTATCGAACCTCTACACCCTAGAATCAACCTGTATGCCAAAATTGAGCTTCTTACGTTGAGTGGTTTGAGCAGGATCGTGATTAATCAGTATGTCAGTCACTTAAGAATTTTATATATTAGTATAGATTAAGGGTTTACAACGGTCTTTTATTTTTTTTTAGACAATAAACTGAAAATTTAGAGGGCGTCGTGAGAAAAATGATCAACTTAGTAAATAACGGACGCCCTAATGTATACCTTTCGTGGATGAATCTCTCAGATATGAGGCAGCTAGCTCTCACAGCAATAATAGACAAATAGCGGTTGTCGTATCACCTTTTTGAAAAATCCCCAGTATATCGCCACTGAAAGAGAAATCTAAAAATAAAAGTTTGTTTTTTCCTCTCCAAAGAAAATTTATGGGTATTTCGCCACTGTAAGAAAATCTGCAAAATAAAATAATTATTTTTTGTAAACACTGCAGCGGCTTAGTAATAAACAAATTTGCCTAATGGACAAAAAAATGCTTATAACGTTTCTAATTCAGTCATTTTGCCAAGATGGCGCCTAAAATCGGTATTTTGTAAATATCTCGAAAACTATGCGTTTTTCGCAAAAATTTGAAGAGGGCAAAATTAAATAGAATAAAATTTCCTATAAAAAAGGTTATACAAAAATTTTCGCTAAAGTCAACCGATTAGACACAAAATCACTGGAAATTTTTTGCTTAAAGTATGATATACATATAGTCGATTTTCCGAAATCAAATGTCGATTAGTGTTCACTAAAACTAGTTTTAGTTTAGTTTCTTCAATTTTGTCATGAAACAGTGGCGTATCATTAATTCGCTCATTAATAATTTATGAATAATTAATTGTCGTGCTGGACAGCATTCATTGCGGACCTACCACCAGGTTCAGCATTGGTCTGGTTGTACCAAAGATGCCGAAGAATGGGGTTGGAAGAAAACAAAAACAGGCATTACTCCAGTCACAACGTTGAAAGATCCACCTCCAAAATCCCTATTGGTATTTTTATCCTGTAAATGCAAAACCAACAACTGTGGTAAAGCCTGCGGATGCAGAAAAGCAGGATTAAAATGTTCAATGATTTGTGCATACTGCAATGGGAAATCCTGTGACAACGTCACTGAAGGGTCACTCCACGAATCGGATGAAGAGGAGTTGGACTTGCCTGTAGATATCCCTCTGGCGGCTGAAGATGAAGAGTTGGACGTATTGAGAGACCACGCTGATGAGCCCAGCACAGCAGACACGATCGACTTTGACATCAAAGAGTGAGATCCGTCGGGCTTGTGCAGATAAGTTAAAGTTCTTAATTTACCTAGTGGTGTAGGCCTCCAGGGAGACCACGTTAAAATAAACGCGTCATGTACTTTACCTCTTGGGTGGTGTGGAAACAGTACACATTTTCAATAATTAAAATTAATTATTCATAAATTAATGAGCGAATTAATGATATGCCACTGTTTCATGACAAAATTGAAGAAACTAAACTAAAACTAGTTTTAGTGAACCCTAATCGACATTTGATTTCGGAAAATCGACTGCCTCTACATAATACGAGTTTATCATATTTTACGCAAAATTGTAAAATTTCCAGGGATTTTGTGCCTAAACGGTTGACTTTAGCAAAAATGTTCATAAAACTTTTTTATAGGAAATTTTATTTCCTTTAATTTTGCTCTCCTCAAATTTTCGCAAAAAACGCATATTTTTCGAGATATTCACAAAATACCGATTTTGGGCGCCGCGCCGACGAGATGGCGGCGATAAGTCTGGAAATGTGCATTTTATGGATTTTAGTTAGGGACCCCAAAACCTATAAACCTGCAAAGTTGCAAAACTTCCGGACTTTTTCCCAAGCAAAAATCCCCAATGACTGAACTATTCGGAAATTATATCTCTTTTTGTCGTCGGAAGCAAAAAATACAAAGAACAAAGAAAAAACTATTTAAAATATTTACAAAATGTCTGCAAAAACCGTTGACGTTCAAAAAAGGTATTTGTGTCCAACGACTTGTACCACGTGATATATCAGTGTACTGCATTCTTAAATATTAAACGAAACAATATAGTTATGCAGGAACACAGTTTAAAACAATATCTTAATTTCAAACTAAAAAATCCGATAATTGACGGGAATTTCGTAGAGCCGGCAACGTTGTCCCGAACGGTAGCGGCGGCGTGCCGCGTGTGAGAAGAGGAGATTCTCGTCGCGCTGATGGAAATCGGGGCACTTGTGTGTGTTTTGTGAGTAAACGTAACCCGTTGAAGGTTCGAGGCGAGGACCGCGTCGCGCCGGTGTAGTTTCAAGTGCGATAAGTTGTCGGCCGCGTTGCCGCTGTTCCGCAGATTTCGTCAAGTGACACGAAAAAAAAATTGTGAATGGCGGGACTATTAAAGTCAAGAGTACACGGTCGGATCGGTGGACGGTGATCGGACTATCCAATTGGGTAAATATATAACTCTTTTTATTTTAATTTTTACACATAATAATAAATTTCCAATCAGCTGTCATCGAAATGTTATTTTTACGTTTGCTATGACGTCAAATTAATGTGATGGGCAACCATATCGCCAATATGATGCACTTCTTTGATCAATGGCGATGAACTGTAATTACCAAATTTTTTTAATTACCAAAAGAGTTTGCTAATACAAATGAATAAAATGAGTTTACAAAATAATTTAAAAATCCAGTTTTCAATGGAATCTGAAATATGATTTTTATTCGCTTTATTGAGGAATATTTAAAAAAATCCAAATAGTTATTATTTAAAACAATCACTATTAACATTGAAAAATATGCTCTAAACAAAGATTTATAAAATTATAACGAACTATAAGTCAACATCTTCGACCATCTTCTACCAAACTTAAATCGATTATTAATTGATAATTTGATATAATTGGTTATTGATAATAAACCAGTTGTTTATCCAGTGGCGTTGTAAATATTTAAAAAAATAATAATAAAAATAAAAATGTCTTATTTTAATGACACATCCTATATCAATATTTAAAAAAATTAGAACTTAACTCTCTTAGGTAAGGAGGATTCAATATAATTCATCAGATTTGAAATAAATACTGTCCTAAGGGTAGTTTACTCTTGACTCGAAAAATATCAAACCCCATTAAAACGTACGTCTATGAGGTATCGCATTTCTTTCTTCCTTCCTGGGCAAAATGTAAGTCTTATAGCCATATAGCCTCCTGGCAAAAATGAAAAAGATCGCTCAACAAACAACCAAGATATTGGTTGTATCCATCTTAAGTGGGACACCCTGTATAAACCCATCCATAGTTAACTTAAAAAATATTAGAAAGTTTTTTTAGTTAAATAAATGGATTGGTATGGACGTCATCTGATTTTTTTCTGTCATCTTATCACCGAAATCTTACCAGAGAAAAAAAAACAGAGTATAAGTGCACTCTACTACTATTAATACCAATGTAAATATGCCTTAATGGCTCGCCTTACTATAGGTACCGAGCGGTGATCGCTGCCTCGCTCAAGTGAAAGTTACGCCGCGGTGCATATTGATAGCGGTCCAGCAGGGAGGAGGCGGCAACGCGGCGTCGTCGGCTGCCTAGCCGCATTACGAGCCGATCGTTGAACTCGCCGCATGCCAACCGACATTTAGCAGCGACGACGCTCGTTACGTCGATCGACCGACCGCCGGCAACGGCTGACGACTGGCCAGTGCGCGGGTCAGGGACGGTGCGCACGATTCGCGAATCGGCCGTCCCCCCTCCGCCGCGCCTACCCCTGGTTCGCGGCGCTCGCGTTTTCGTTCGGCGGCGAACGAGATAAGGTTGTCGCCCACTAGACCGCGGCGCGACGCGGCGCGGCGCCATGTGGAAATTTCTTTTGTCTGCTTACCATGTATTTAAATAGACCAACGCACATTAGAGCGCGCAGCGCAGAAGCGCGCCGCGGGATTTCCGTCAAGAAGTCGGAAGACTTCTCTAGCAACTTTTTTCCGTCTCCCGCGTTTCGGCGCGTTGCAGTGTGCGTACCCACAAGGGAAATAATTTTGCATTCGAGTCTTTTCAGTTGGCTTTTTGACTAGGAACTAGTGATATGTATCAATGGCAGAATTGTATTTTTAAAGGTAAATTAGGCAAATCGATTTTCATAAAGGAATATGATATTTTTTTTAGTCTTCCCTCACTAGCGACAGATGGACGAAATGCCTTTCTATCAAAGATTTAATATAATTGAGGGGTGTAGAGGCAAAACTGGCAATCTCCACTTTTTAACAAAAGTGACAATCTCCAATTTTTAAATTCTAATTACCTAAATATATAAAAAAGATCAGGGTTTTTTTGACCACATAACTAATATACACAGCAGAATAAATAAGAATTATCAAAAATATTAGTAATTTGTCTCTTCTGAAAAAATATGATGAGTAGATATACCCGGTGTTTTTTCTTCTAAAACCCTCAATTGAGGAGTGCGTAAAATGTTTCCTTTATATTTTGTAATACTGAAAAAAATTATTTTGTCTTTTATTAAATCTGGAAAAAAATGGTAAAATTCTCCAAACTTCTTTCTTTTTTTGTTAATCGTATGAGTCAAAACTTTTCCTCACCCCCTCTTCCTCTTCTTCTGTTAGAAGAGCACAAAAAATACGCTTTCGTCCGTACTCATTGCTTTAAAAACTAAACTACAGTAAGTAAAAAACACTTCGACTATAACTAAATAGCGTTGCCGCGTTTCAAAAGCGCGCTATAGTGGGCGCAGTCCCTTCGCAGCCGGAAAAAATTCTCTTCCCAGCGCCGCGCCGCGCAGCGGTCTAGTGGGCGACAACCTATACACGGCTACGGATGAAAACATTTATAGTCTGTCCAACGAGAAGATCCTTGACAGTGATAGATGTGTGTCTGTCATTTTAATTTCAAACTAGTTTATTTTATTTTACAAAGAAATAAGTTGGTACAACTGGAACGCATAGCAGGAAAAATTTAAAATTTGATTGACAAGATGACAAGTGATTACTTCAAAATATTGTGAAAAAGACTGTATAAAACTGAAAAAATGTAATCGAGTTATTTTATTTAATAAAAACGGTATGTGTTAATACAAAACAAACAAGAACAAGACACTACATACCAAAAAAATATAAAAAAGAACTATTATTTACTTTCAAGCTTTATGAAACTACCCATATTTATGATTATATTTATCAATATAACTTATGTACAAATACAAATTTGTAATATTCCACAGGAATAAATAAAATAACATAGGTAAATAAAACAAACTATTTTATTAATAATAACACCTACCAAATTTTATACCTTAAAGGTTGATTAATTAACTTTAATCTTAATTTTTTTAAACCAGTACCTTTTGACATTATTTTTCTGCAGTACTAAAATCCATTATTTACCTATCGTGTGATGTCGATATTTTACAGCTACTCCAGTTTTTAGTATGTGTTTAGTTTGATCCTTCTACCATATACGAGATGCACTTATCTACGACGAAATGGTATACAAACTTTATAGATGGCAACTTCATTGGTGTATAAGACTTTCTGCCTGGGCAGCGAGTATTAACCATAAACTGTGCTCTGGGTCTACAGTTAATTTTCACTCGATTTTTCCTCCACTTGACTTCAAAAGACACAAAATACACGTAATAATACGAATCAAAATGCATCATCTTCCAAAACGCAGGGTATTTAACAAAAGTTGACACAAAATTTTAACCTATAATTTGGCAAGACTTTGACAAGCGTCAAAAATGACAAAAATCTAAAGGCGAGTTCATACGCATCGGCGTCCGTTTGTCGTTCATCGTTCCGTCAAACCAATAAAATTGAAATACGATCTGTCATTTTTTAAATAAACCAATAAAACTGGTTAAAAACAACAAGACACGACGCATGACGGATTTATATTTAAACCCATCCATAGATAACTTAAAATTGATTAGAAACTTTTTTTAGTAAAATAAATAGATTGGTATGGGACGTCATCTGCTTTTCTTCTGTCATCGTCTGTCGAAATCTTACCTGAGAAAAAAAACAGAGTATACTTATGAAGGAATATACCGCGGGTACTAGTGAGAGATGGGTATGAGTAGAGATGTGCAGATTATGCACTCGCATTAATTGCATAATTTTTAAAAAGGCTTTAAAACGATTCAAAGTTGATACCTGAGTCATCACTAAACCTTCCTGAGGACGAATACACCCTGCATAATAACGCATAATTGGGTCGTTTTGCAGCATAATGCGCAAAGTGCATAATTATCGCATAAAGTGGCATTTATTTTTCCTTTTTTCTGCAATTTAAATTTTCTCAACCCAAAAGGTTCATTTTTCTTAAATAAAATCAATTTAACGGCGAGTTGAACACCCTAAATTTGGTTTTAATCAAAGATTTGTCGGTAAAGTTTGGCTCCCCGAAAGTGCCGCAAGGCGAAACTTTAGCCACTTTCGAACTTTAACCCCTCCCGTACGCCAAAAGTAAGGTTAGAAGTTAAAATTTCACAAAAATAACAAAAAAAACACAAAGGTTGTCTATGAGAAATAAGCAGTTTGGTAGTTTAACCTAATGTCGGATGAGGTGAAAGAGGCAGTTCAGAACTCCAAAACAAATAAAAATAACAGATTTTGTATGCAAGGTACTGTTGGGATTGAGACCCAATTATCCTGGGTTTTTTACATACTGCATGTAAGTTTTGCATATCCGAGTGGCAAATGTCGATAGCGAACGAGCTTTTTCAGCCTATGGAGATATTCTCTCCCCTAGACGTTGCAGACTTTCTCCTGAAAACGTTGATGAGTAAAACATGAAGAGTATGAATTTGGGAAATGATTGTTCAGATTGGGTTCTCGAAGATGATGTTGAAACTTAGCTTCTTTTTTAGCTTTTTTATGAGATTAATAGTTGATAATATTATTAAATTTTTGTTATCTTGTTAAGATGTTTTATAGATTTATTATTTTTATTATCATTCGTGTCTAAGTCCCATTCTAGTTGGATGATATTATCGATCATATATTTGCCATAATTCTTTAGATCTTGCACGGAGAAAACGAGGTTGGTTTTATGAGGGTTGGGAGTTTTTTCAGCCAAGTAATCAGCTCTGTCATTGCCAGGAATTCCTATGTGGCTCGGAAGCCAAAGGAAAAGATGTTTTATAGTTACCAAAAAATGACACTGTTTAAATATAATATGTTGCGTTTTGTGAAATCTTGTGTGTTTGGTTGAAAAAGTGAAAGTTTTGTGAAATCTTGTGTTGTTTGGTTTTTGTGAAATCTTGTGTGTTTTCTGTTTATAAAAAAAAACTAACCATTTTCAACACCTTTATCAACACCTTTAACGAAAATACCCACCTTTATGCACTTCTTTACGTAAAAACATAAAATTACTTTTCTAGGAGCATTTTTTCGCATAATAAGTAACTTTTTAACGCATAATAGCCGCATAATGAGCCATTTTTGGGCGCATAAAAGCCGCATAATCAAAATTTGTTTGCATAAAATATATTCAATATGAGAAATTGAATCACACGATTCAATTTCTCATATTGAATCGACGCCTACGATTCGCTCATTTGAACGAATCACATGCATATCTAACTGTGTCTGAGCCAATGTTAACAATCTATTGACCGATCTTTTATCATAAGCTTGTACTATTTTTAAAGATAATTGAGTTTTTTCTGCTTATTAATTTTCGTGGCCAAATCGAAATACTCTCGTATTTATCAAAGCTCGATTGGGAAGTGACATAAGAAGCTATAATTGATAGATGGTATGTAAAATTGGAAACTTTCCGGGAAGGTTCCCGGAAATATTCCCCAAAGCAGAAAAGTGATAAAGTTAAGAAAATATAACTTTCAAAATATATTTAATTTTTATTATTCTCATAAATCTAATAATAAATCAAGTTGCTGTTGTCAAGGCCTGTTCACAACTTTTCCAATGTTTTGATTACTTTCCCTAAATTTAAGAAAAGTTCCCGAAAAGTGTATCTTTTCAAAAAATATCTCAAATTGTGATAGTTTGTAACAAGATTGTATCAATTGAAAATGCTTGGATGTCAGTGGATGCTGACGTCATTTCAAATTTAATTGATTCAATGCCCAAGAGGTGTGAAGCTGTGATAGCAAATAAAGGGTACTGAACAAAATATTGATAGTGCGGCCTTTTTGATACTTAAATTTAGTTTGTATTCTTAATAGCTTGGAAAAAAATAAAAGTTGCTTTATATTTGTCGCAGTAAAAAAATAGGATTATTGGAATATTTTTTTAAAGAAACTATAGGAAATAAAGATTTGTTAGTATTTTCTTGTTTCATTTGTAAATCGTGTTTTAGGGTAGTAGTTTCAAATTCATATTACAAAATAATTTGCCTTGAGTGGAAAAAATCATAAAGTTGCTCTAATTTTGTCCGATACTGTACATATTATAATGATGTCGGAGTAGAAGATGTACTTGCTTCAATTTCAAGCTGCCCGTAAACACACCGGAAAAGTCTAGGGATATTACAATTTTATCCAGCCATCATCAGTAATTTTATTATTTGCATTTCTGATATAATTAAATTAAAATAATCAAAGAGTTTATAGGACGCATTGGAAATAAAAATGCGAAATTTACCGATTTTTTCAAATTTACCTTGATTTTTATTGAACTCAAAAAATATACACATTTTTTTTATTCTAAACTGTGAATTAAAAAAAAAAGATAAAACCATTTTTACTTCATAAAGGGTATAGCCTCCTCTACTGTTCATTACAGCCCTACATCGTCTCTCCATGCTCCTGATCAGGTTGTCGATCTCTTCTTGAGGTACAGCCTGCCACGCTGCATTCACGGCCCGAACCAGATCCCTACGAGTTTCACGCGGCATACCCATTCTCAAAATTCTTTGAACCGCGTCCCATACGTGCTCGATGGGGTTGAGGTCAGGAGATTGTGCCGGCCAGGGTAAGATGTTTAATTGATGAGCATTGATAAACTCACTTACCACTCTGGCTGTATGAGGCCGTGCATTGTCATGCATGAGAATGAAGTTTCTCCCAAAATCATTGGCATATGGTAACACGACATGCTCAAGAATTAAATTACGATATGTGATTCCTGTTAGAAACCTGTTCAAGAAAAACGAGATCGGTTTTTCGGCCTAACTGGACTCCTCCCCAGACCATAACTGTTCTACCTTGATAAGGGTGCACTTCCTGAACATGATCCAACCGAATAAAATTTCCCGGTTCTCTCCATACCCTAAGCCTTCTCGAATCCGGATGAATTCCAAAGCGTGACTCATCCGTGAAGAGAACATTGGCCCATTGTTCATTCGACCACTGAACATGATCTTGAGCCCACAAATATCGTACTTCTCGATTTCCTCTCGTTAAGGGTTGAGCTCTCCAGGGGCAGCTGCTTCTTAAGTTGACCTCTCTTAATCTATTGCGAACAGTGTCAGGACTAACGGTTACATTATGTGTTTCCTGGAAAACTAAACTAAGCTCTGGTGCTGTAAGAGTCGGTCGGCGTCGATCATTTAATTGTAAAAAATGATCTTGCTGAGGGGTAGTAATGCGATGTCGCCCTGTGTGCCTTTCAGCAACTCAAAAACTTTACGTTGTATTTAATGCTCTAGCTACGTCGATTTGGCGCATTCCAGCTTCGAGCATACCCATGACCCTTAGCATTTCGTCTCTGTTAAGATGTCTACGCTCCATAATGTCGTTTAATACTAAACAGAGTTATTTGAATGAATTTTGGCCAGTTATCATAAAAACATAGCCAGTACAGGTTAAATTCGAACAATTGATGCTAGGTGCTTTTTATACATTTGACAAAAAATGCACAAACACTTCTGCAAATAACCCAAATTTAGAAATAACTAGTGTGACTACTTCGTTTCAATCGAAGTAGAAAGAATCGGCCTACAAATATGTGGTTGTTTATTCAAAACATTTATTTTTAACTTTAATAAAATGATATCCCTAGATTTTTCCGGTGTGTGTATTTTGCTGATCCACTAATTTTAGTATTTTTTTTGTTAACAAGTAGGTAATCATAATATAACTGTGAGCAGGTAAATTATTTTAAATTAATCTGCGTTCCCAATATCGCCTTAACATACGATACGGAGAGCCTGTTTCTGTCATCTGTCTATTGGGACCCTTTAATGGAAAAATTCTCTCAGAATTTGTGTTATGTGATAGTAGTGCGAAAAAATTTGACATGTTTGGAGAAACTCGCTATGGGCTTCCTCATAGGAAACGGTAGAAAATAGGAGAGTAATGTATAGAAATATTCTTCGTTGTCGTGATTTATTGATATATTAGCAGATAGGTATATCAAAATTGAAAAAAAACACGTTATTAAACATATTTTTATGTAATGTGAATAAAGAGGACAATTCGGTTAAATTCTAAAAAAGAGACCGGACGCCCGGACATAAGAGGACACATCCGGTAAAAAGAGGACGTCTAGTAACCTTAAAATGACCAATCTATTGAACTTTTAATAAATGCAGTAAAGAAAGTATGAAAATGGCGTGTAGTGATGATGGATATATCCTTTTAAATCTTCTGATCTAGGATTAAACCCTGCATTTTTTTACCTAAAAGTTTCTACATGACAAATTCAAGAAATACATGTATCTATCGTTCGTCTTACGGTTTTGGTTTCTTTCGAAAATCTCGTAGTAAAAAGCACTTACAGTTTCTTAATTTTAGGATTTTCCAGTCAACTTATTCAGTTTTCCTTTTTCCAAAGTCTATTTGTATTATGATTATCCTTTTGAAGAGACAAATAACCCAATATTAGAGAAGAGCTTTAATTTATTTATAATATTGATTATATTTTATTCGAATACATGTCATTGTGGTTCATTGGTTTTTGATATAAACATTTATGCATCCGGTATAATGTTGTTTTGTAACTTTGTAACTGAGGAGGAGATAAGATATCTATTTATCTTACTTTGGCATTTTATTCAGTTCGCTAAAGTCAGCAGCGTAATGTATATTGTTTAAATTCCTCTAACATTGCAAAAATATTCAAAAGTGATCTAAATTACCAACTCATCTTGTGTGTTTTGTGTAAAAGTTTTTAAACATGAGCGAAGACAGTTCTACAGGTAGTGACAGTGATACTGGCAATGAAGATAACAGAACAGCGATGGCACTGTTTACAGCCATTTATAAAAACGATTGTGACGAAATCCGAAAACTTGTCTCAAAAAATCGGTCAGTGGTGAATTTTAATATGAACGGTACTACCCCTCTACATGCCGTTTTGAAACAAGCGATTAAGGCCAAAGGATCTAAAAAGCCTTTAATGGAAGCTATAAAGGAGTTACTGAAAAACGGAGCCAATCAGGAAGCAAAAAATGAAAAAGATGAATCGGCTGTAGACGTAGTAACAAAACGATTAAAGAAATATCCAGATGATTCAGACTGGAAATCAATAAATAGTCTTTTTGATAGGTCTAAAGAAAAAACTCAATTGTCTTCAAAAACAGTACAAGCTGACGATAAAAGATCGGTCAATAGAATGTTAACATTGGTTCAGACACAGTCAGATGCTCCAACTACATCAAAAACGAGACCACCTGGAGAAACTTATGCAGTCTCAGGCTTAAAAACTTCTCTGCACGGTACCATCTATCAATTACAGCTTCTCATGTCACTTCTCAATCGCGGTTTGAATAAATACGACCACTTTGATTTGGCGACGGAAATGAACAAAGCAGAAAAATTTGACGACGCAGTGATTCGGTACAAGACCTCTCAAAATGAACAGTGGTCCTGGCGATTTTTTCAAGCTAAACACAAACAGGACGTCCAGCGAGATAGGATAACGGTCAACGATTTATTAACCGAATCAGACGGCCCTTTTAGCATTCAAAAGTACTTTGTTTCTTTCTGTAAAATCAAGAGCAGCGTCATGTTTGACCAATCGAACTTGGAAGAGTTTGACCTTTGCACAAACACCGATTTTGATTTTTCGGAAATTAAAAAACGGAAAAACGATGGAAACTTAACTCCCGCCGCACAGCAAAAAAACGATTTGGTAAATTTGTGGAAAAACTTATTAGAGCTGGAGAATTTAGAAAGCGATGTATTTTTATCATTTCCTAATATAACGAATGCTAAAAAATATAAGTTTAGTGATAACGCTATCCCATCGTTGTCTAAACTTTTAAACTCCAATTTCCTGAAAAAATCATTAGAATTGGAAAAACTCAAAGAATTGAAGTCAGTGATGGAGACGCTACAAGCGACACAAGTAATTGAAGATTTAAAGGAAATATTAAAAGAAATAGAATACAATGTTCTTGAATTAGAAGGTTCATTAAATAACAATAAGAGCGAAAAAGGTAAATATATTTCACTTGCTAACAAATTATTAAATGTGAAAAATAAATTTATGAGTAGCAGTAGATACGACTATTTAAAAAAAATAATTGTAAAATTTAAAAAAATTGATGTAAAAGATCAAAATTATTTTTCGGAAAGACTCAAAGTTTTTGATGTTTCAAAAGATCTGTTAAAGGAGAATTTGAGTTTTGTGTCAGAGGCTGAGAATAAACTTTTTTGTTTTGAGGATATTTCATCATCGGAACATCAAGCTCTAAAAAAAGACATATGCACGATAATAGAAACGAAAGAAAGGTATATTGATTTCAGTGATGAAATAGTAAAGTCTAAAGATCTTTCTATCCTAAAAAGCAACCTATATCGATTTCCCTATTTTCAGAAGAATTTAGATAATTTTGAGAAAAAAGGTTTGGGTTTGGATAGCGTTAAAGAAAAATTGTTGGATAATTTAGAAAATGATATTTCTGATCTTGTTATGTTAGAACTAATATTAAATAATATCAAACTAGAAGAATTTTTGAAAGAGTTTTTACGAAAGTTTAGATTCGTAGTTTGTTACCCCGATGTGGATCGGCTCAATCTGCTTATAAAGAAAGAAATGAGAAATAAGTATTCTTTTATAAATACTGATTTAATAACAGATTCTTTTCAAAAGGAAATGCTCGATTGGTTTAAAGATTATAAAGAAGGCCGAAGTGAATATTTATCTAAAGACAGAGGTGTGGAATTTTTTCAACACATTAATCTAAAAATAAAATCCTTAATGGTGTCAGGTTTAAATAAAGCTTATCCAGAAAAATTAAAGGGATTCAATATTTCATTCGAACGTTCAATATTGACTGATTTTTTGTCCTCTGAAAACAAGTTCGTGCATTTATCGACTAAACGCACTAGGCTAAGTGCCATTAAAGTCTTACAAGGCATAACCGAATCAGGATTATATAAGGAACATGATAGTTTTATATTTATTCCTTTAGAGAATCTAAGCAGATCAGAAACTCAAAAACTAGTCATTGATACTTTTGGTGCAATTGGAAGACATGATCTTCTTGTCATCGAATGCTATCCTGAAACTTACAGCAATTTTCCTTTACCTTATTGGCAAGAGTTTATTGATAATGTACATTCCATATTAATAAATAACAAAGAAAAAAAGATAATTTTAATAGGAGGACAATTTGATGAATTAGCAACGCTGTTTAAAAGTTTGAATATTTCTGGAACTGAAATGCTGCAAGACGAGTCATCTTTTAAGTGTTTAAGCCACGAATCTCAATTTAAACTATTACAACAACCAGTTACCTTTCAAGGAGAAAGAATGTCGATTAATCAATTGATCGGTTTAGAATGTGCTAGGAAAATCATTAATGAAACACATTTAGATGATCTTATTAATGGGAAAATCATTAGTTTGGGAGACGAAAAGGCTTTCAAATTTACGGATTGTGCTTTTGACTGTTATGTGCCACGATCGTTGCATATGCAGAAGCTTAAAAAATGTGTATTTGGCATTAAGCGAAGTATTTTCTTTCTTACTTGCGTCAGTAACAGTAATATATATCCTTTTATCGAAAATCTTCCCACATACGAATGGGTTGAAGGAACTATATATTCTTATGGAATCATATATACAAAACAAAGCGATGACCCTATTCGAGTTTTTAATAAAATTTGTACTAGCCATCCGGAATTGGCAGTTTACTGGATACATCAAATTCAAAATGATTTTTTTTGGAAGGTGGCTACAAAAAATGTTGATCAAATACAAGATTGTGTAGAATTGGAATATGAGTTATCTGACGACCAGTTATTTACAGAAGAAAATTTTGTTAAAGATTTTTCTAATAAAGTTATGTTGCTTGCCAATGGTCCCGGAACTGGAAAATCTACATTTTTAGCAAGTGTCGGTAAAAGACTGAAAAAGAAACATAATATGTGGTGGATTGCGAGAATTAACTTAAACGATTATGCATTTGAGAACGAATTACTACATTCTGACGATCTCAGAAAATACACGAGAAGTGTAAATGAAATCCATGAGAATATCAATACTACGGAAGCCATTGAAGTTATTTCGGAAATGGTAATTCCTCGAAGTCCTCTCATCTTTAATAACGATTTTCAAAGAGAAATATTTAAAGAAGGTCTACGAAATGGTAACGCGGAACAAATTACTCCAAAAATTGTAATTCTTTTTGATGGTTTTGACGAAATCAGTCCTCACTATAAAGAAAAAACTGCGAAGCTTATCACAGAAATTAGCAAGACAAATATTCAAAACATTTGGATTACAACTAGAATGAACGAAAAGGATTTTCTAGAACGAGCATTTTCTACGCCGGCGTTTATGTTAAGTCCTTTTAACGAACAACAGCAAATTAATTTTTTGATGAATTTTTGGAGGCACAATTTTAAAAATGAATTAGGAAACATTAGTAATCAAAATATATATCTGTTTGAAGAAACAATAAAAAAATATGTGACTACAATTCAAAAGAACTTACTTTATAATGAAGAAAGAGAAGATTCTTTGATCTCCATTCAGTGTGCAGATGATATATTTGCTCTCTTCAACTTTACGCATTTTGCACACCAGTTAGTCGACCAATGGAAAAATTCAGTTAAGGATACAGCAACCGCTTTTACAAATAATCCTCTTCAATTGAAAATGTTGGCTGAAATAGTATTTTGGGAAAATTTTGAACTGATTGGGAATTTAAGTTTACTGGAATTATTCAACAGGTTTATTGATAGAAAATTTGCTATATTTTATGAGCAAAAAAGTATTTTAGGAGTAAGCACGGGCTCAGCTGAAATTCGAGAAGATCATTCACAGATTCTTCTACACAAACATGATTTAATTGCTTTTCAAGAGATATTTCCAGACCATACTGAGTACATGGAAAACATAAATATCGAGAGAGAAATTTCAAAATTAACTCGAGTTGGACTGTTAGTGAAGAACGAGTCAAGATTAATTTTCGTACATCGAAGTTTTGCAGAATATTTTGTGAGTGGATATTTAACCAAGAATTTAAATATGACAGAAGTCCAAAATATTTTGTTCAAATATGTATTTTCTTACGAAGATTATTTAGTCGTTGCGTTATTCCTCGATCAACGGCTTGGAAAAGAAACGCATGGAATGATATTGCAGGAACCGGCAATTGCATACATTAATGAAGCAATTTCCAAGCAATTTATAGAAATTTTTACACATCATTTAGCACTAAATAACTTATCTAATACCCTCAAATTTATTTTGAGGGTCCTTTGCGAATATCCAGCCTTATTGGAAAGTGTGCTTTTAAAGGACGGGATATACGGTAAATTTTTATTATTTGAGTTAGTATATGATCCAATTGGTAGATATAACTTTTCAGAAAGTTCTAACATATTAAATGCCATCTTGATGACCATTAATGATCAGGATGATCTTCTGCTGAAACTATATACAAAAAAAGTTCTAGAAGGACTAGTTCTTCTCGATAGTAGACAAGCTAATATAACAATTTTACAAGTTACTTTACTGTCTTCTTCTAACAAGAATATGTTTCAGTTGTTACTTGATTTCGTCCGTTCAAAAATGTACATTCTTCGCCAGATTCTTTTCCAGAGTGGAGACGAACTAGGGACCTTATTACATTTTTGTTGTAGGTATGCTTCCAGAAAACTAAAGTTCTTTTTGGATTGTTTAAATTTGTCTGAAACGTGTGTAGGTTCACCGCATTTTGATCTACTGAGCGAACTAATTTTATCCAAAGATGCACTAGGTAGCACAGCATTGCATTTGCTGGCATTTAGAAATCGTTCAGAGGATATTCAGTTATTTCTGGCATGCATAAAAAACTTTTCAGAGAAACTTTTGACAGAACTACTACTATCCCGCGATAAGAAAAGTTTAACTGTTCTAGATATAGCAGTGTACAGAAACTACTCGGAAACTACAGTTGTATTACTCGATTTTTTGAAGCATCGGAAAGAATTTAAAGCTGTAGTTTTTCAAAACGGGCTCGAAAATAATATTTTATATAGAGCTATATGTCAAGGTAAGGATACTAGTATGCTGGCATTGCTTGACTGGCTTCATTCCGCCTGTCTCGATTCAGGTGATCTTTGTCTAATGGATTTTTTATTTGAAAAACATCCTGTCGATGGTAGAACATCTCTCGGTATAGCTGCGGCTAGAAATTTCGGTTCAACTTTATTCCGCTTACTGGAATGGCTAAATGGAACTAATGACGATCGCTGTACAAATAGATTTTTACTTCAGCTATTAGCTTCAACTTCTCCAGATCATGACGGAAAAACTGCTTTGCATCAAGCTGTATATTGGGAATCGGAGGATGCATTAAAAGTTATTGTGGAATACATTATAGAAAACTTTGATATCGAAGCTCTGGCAACACTTCTGCTAGCTACAGATAAGTTCTATGATACACCAATGGATTTAGCTAAGAACGAACAAACAAAAACAATTCTGCGTCAAGGATATGATATGATTATTTCAACTCTACTTTCAGTATCAGAGAAATCGTTTGTATCCGACACTCCAGTTGTTTTGTTTCTGGACCATCTGAACGTTCTGGAAAACTTTATTAAAAAACATGTGGAGCACAGTCAGAAAGAAGCTTTGGATGCAGTCATTAAATTGAAATGTATGTCGAATTATGACTTCAAACAAATACAAACACAGACCAGCGGAATTATCTTTTTAACACTTCCGGGTCCAGGGGAATCGACTCCGGTCGTAGATGATGGAGGGATGGACAATGAGGGATAATGAAATATAAAAAACTAAAAGGTATTTTATATTTCCATATATTTCTAAATATAACTTTGAACTGATATGAAACAATTTTTAAAAATTCTAGGAATATCGCCACTAAATAGAAAATATTATAGTGTTCTCATTTTTGTCATTTATACAGGGTTAAGAGATATTTTGTCATTTCTAAGGGTTATAAAAAAATCTTAATTTTATAAATGTATTTTAAGTATTTTATCTTATATACAGGGTGAGTCTTATATCAGTGCAAATATTTTCAGGACTGGTAGATCTCGATAAATGAAACATATTTTCTCTTGACCATTTTTCAAATAAGTCCAAAGTTATTCAAGTTTGAAAATTACAAAAATAATTTTCAAAAATTTTGAGAGCCAACGGTTTTTTTTTTGTATTTATATCCTTTTTAGTGCCGTAACGGAGATTAAGAAATTATACCGTGGGAAAATTTGCGGTGGACAGACAGTTCTAAAATGTTTTCTAAAACATACAGGAAAACTTAAAAGGAAATGCACGATTTTCAACACCTTTTTTACGAAAAAAAAACTACTCATAAATGTGTTCTTGGGGTCGAAACATACCACTCCTAAAATTATTTGTACTTATTTAAGATTCACTCTGTATAGTTTCATTATTTTTTCTTATTTAATTTCCAATTAGTTAGTTGTTTTCATTTGTTAGAATAGTTTTCATTGGTTAGAATAGTTTACTAGTAAAGCCACGAGAAAGTTATTCCAGAACTTTATAAAAAATAGTCAGTTCATAACTTATTTTCAATCTAGTTTTTTGCAAAAGATTACTTCATTGCTGAACTTTCTGCGTTAGTTTACATTTCCACTGAATGTTATTTTTGCGATTTGATGTAACCCATACTTGTTCTTCACATTTTGCAGCTGGAGATGCTATCGTTGACTTGTTTATCTACAGTGGTGGCCAAAAGTATGGAAACTTTTTTAATTTGTCATTTATGCTGAGAAATTAAAATATGAAATAAAACGACTTATATAATCGTGACCTACAAATAATTTCCTACAAAACCTAATACATTTAAATAAAAAATTACAGCTATCAAAAAATATATAAAAAATTATGAATATTTTCTTGGTCAAAAGTATGGAAACTTAAGAAGAATGTTTATTAAAATTGAAGATAATATAAAAATTACTAATATTTAGTGGAATATCCCTTTGAATTAATTACTTCTCTACATCTTCGTGGCATCGAATTGATCAATCTCATACAATCTTTACTGGAAATGGCCGCCCATTCAGTTTTTAGCACTTCCCATAATTCATTTTTATTTGAAATAGAATGGCTTCGAATTTCGAATTTTGCTATCCAAATGGTCCCATAAATTTTCTATGGGGTTAAGATCCGAAGACTGTGAGGGCCAATCCATTAGTGGAACATTATGTTCATTTAACCAATTTTGAACAAACCGAGATTTGTGCTTGGGATCATTGTCTTGCTGGAACAACCATCTGAGTGGCATTTCTTCATCAGCATGAGGCAGCATATTATTCTCCAATATGTCCTTGTTCAAAAAACGGTCCATTATCCCATCAATTTTAACAAGAGGACTAACACCTGAGCAAGAAAAATACCATACCATTATACTCCCACCCCCATGTTTTACTGTGGGCATCTGGTACTTACGGCTGTACCGAGTACCTTTTGGTCTTCGGACATAACGTTTCCCGTCACTACCAAACAGTTGAAACTTACTTTCGTCGCTAAACAGTACAGTATTCCATTTCTGATAAGACCAGGTGAGATGATCTTGAGCAAATTTAAAGCGGGCCGTCCTATTTTTCTTTGATATTAGTGGTTTTTTCACCGCAACTCTTCCAAAAAGTCCCATGTCATCCAACGTTCTTCTCACCGTGCGTGCAGACACCGATATTCCCCTTACACCCATTTCTCGAGAAATGTCTGTGGATGTTTTTCTTGGATCTCCCATTGATATCTTCATTACTTTCATTGTCCTGTTGCACAACTTTCTCGGTCTTCCTGATTTAAAAGCTGTTGAAACGTTCCCTGTTTTATTAAATTTACGAATTATTTTCGAAACGGTGCCTTTTAAAATGTTTAAATTTTTACTTATTTGAATTTGTTTATAACCGCTCTTGTATAATTCAACTATTTTATTTTTTAAATCCGTAGAGAAATATTTAGACTTGGGCATGATGTTTATATTTATCTGAAGCAAATCGTACCGTTTATCAGCTTAAACTAAATAATTTTAATGTATTTATTTATAGTTTCCATACTTTTGGCCACAAGAAATCTATTGTTCTCCTACAAAAACTGCCAAACATATTTTTTTCGCTGTGTAATTTTTGGAATACTTTTATTTGCTGATAAGCTGTTCTTTATATTCCTGAGAGTTTAAGCATAGCAATATTTTCTGTGATATTTTAAGAAGTAAAAAGTTTCCATACTTTTGGCCACCACTGTATATCTATACTAATTATAAAATCCTTAAGTGACTGACATACTGATTAATCACGATCCTGCTCAAACCACTCAACGTAAGAAGCTCAATTATGGCATACAGGTTGATTCTAGGGTGTAGAGGTTCGATAAGAAGGGATTTTTCGAAATTCCAGTTCCAAGAGGGTGAAACCACCCCTCAACTTACAATATTTTTTATTTAAAAAACGGTCAAGTTTCCGAAAAAACGCTTAAACACTTATATTTTATTTTGTTTTTTTACATGTTTTAAGATTTTTTAAAAATGTATACGGGGTGTTTCGAAAAATCTGGTCATTGATTAATCACGATCCTGCTTAAAGCGCTTGACGTAAAAATCTGATTTTTGGCAAACAGATTGACTTTAGGGTGTAGAGGTTCGATAAGAAGGGATTTTTCGAAACTCGAATTCTAAGGGGGTGAAACTATCCCTCAAATATTAAAATATTTTTTATTTAAAAACCGGTGAGTTTTTCGGAAAAACTCTTAAACACGTATATTTTATTTTGTTGTTTTACATATTTTAAGATTTCTTATAAATTTATACAGGGTATTTCATAAAATATGACCATTGAGTAATCACGATTCTGCTTAAACTGCTTGACGTTTAAAGCTGATTTTTGGCAAACGGATTGACTGTGGGGTGTGGAGGTTCGATAAGGAGGGGTTTCTCGAATCTCAAATTCCAAGAGGGTGAAAACGCCCCTCAAATATTACCATATTTGTTATTTAAAAAACGGTTAGTCTTTCGGGAAAACGCTTGGACGAGCATAATTTATTTGTTTTTTTAACATATTTTGAAATTTTTTAAAAAAATCATATAGGGTGTTCCAAAAAGTTGGGTTATTTCTTAACCACGATTCTGCTTAAACTGCTTGACGTAAAAAGCTTATTTTTGGCAAATGGATTTTTTGAAAGTCAAATTCCAACGAGATGAAACTACCCCTCAAATATTACCAAGTTATGTAATAATATCGCCATATTGTTTTTTTCTCATTCTGATGTAAATGCGAGGAAATTTTATCCAGTTTGTATGTTAATGGAAATTCTTGCTTTGCTTTATCATCACCATTACAAATGATTAATTCGACGCGAACGAAGTCGCTGGTACACGCTAGTGATTATATGAAGAAGTACCATTGCCTCGCTGATCGTAGAAATTTACTGTATCTTTGTGCAGCAGTATATTGCAGCGACATAATTCCGATAAAAAGGTGGAGTGGATTCTTTATTTCCCAATAAAACGTAACTCCTGGCTCTTTTTTTATCATTGTGCCTTTTACACTTGAAAGCTGAACAAAACCAACTATTAAAATTCGCTAAAATTCTGGCTGATGACCAGCTGATGACTCATTGGTTATGTCCAAAGAACTGGCGTCTAAGGTCACAAATTCTGCTGCAGCCCGTATATGGGCGTTACATGTCCTTGTGTCCTTTAGTCATTGCTTTGCACGGTATTTCTTCTGTTACGACCACAATGAACGAGTTTGGGTTACATCAAATCATAGTAAAAATCATTCGGATATAAGAAGTGAACACTAGCATATAAATATCTCCAATAAAGAGGAAATTTTGCAAGTACAATACTCTCTTAATCTGAAGTGAATTCATAAAGAATCAAGAAGAGAATTAGTAAATGTATTCTAGATTTTGTTCTTTGTCTAAATGTTAAAATTTATTTGAAACTTTAATTTTGACTATTATTAAAACATTTCTTTTATTTTAGATAGTAAACTGAGAGCTGATCGTGATCTAGAAAATTTCTGATCTTCCAGGTTTTGCCATGGAACATGATATTGACAGTTGTCATTCTTTCCTACAATGTGGATATTTTTAAAAATTTATTTGCATTTAGAGTATTTTTGTGTATTTACGCATATCTTTATTAAATTATTTTAATTTTGAATGTTATTATACATTTTTATTTCATCCCATTGCTGAAAACTCCTGTAAAGTATTTTTATAGATATTAATTATTGGTATACCGTGTGTACTTCTATCATAGTATAAGCAAACTAGTAGTTTTACTCCTTGTCAAATCCTTTGTTCTTTTTCTGCCACTTTATATGACCTTGTTCTCGTCTCCGTAGCCGACGACGTAGATGTATAGTCGTGGTCTATTAACTAGGCAAAGTATAGACGTGGCACTCGCCATAGTTTCACAGATATGTATTTAGGAAAATATGAGTTCACAATAAAATAAAATAAAAAAAATGACCATCGAGTAAAAACTTGCTTGAAAACAGAATATTTTCACATTTCGTGTAGGTAACAATTCTTCTGTATCTGAAAATCTTCTGATGGGAAGAAATGCGGAAAAAATATATAATGACATATTTTTATATTATTATCTATTTCAGAGATTTTCTACGCCTTTTTTTTATTTAAAGCAAGTTTAATTTTCTGTAGATTACTGGATTCGGCATAAAATTATGCTATAGTACACTGTTTTTATTTAAAGCACACTGCGGTGTTGCTAATCTATTTCTTATTTACTAAAAAACTTTGGTTAAAAACATTATATACGAAAAGTGGTAAAAACTAGAGTAAATATAACTTTATTAATACTTTGCTATGTTTTCTTAAACATGAAGGATATCGGAATAAATTCGTGTAGAAAAATTTACTTTATCGTATACAGGATATTTTTTATGGCGTCACCAAAATCGTAATATTTAAAAAATGTTGTATCTCATTTTTTTAAATACAACACCTTGTATATTATTTTTCTTTCAGATGTAGAATTAAAAGGTGATCATTTTTTGACAAGACAAGATAGACAAAGATCATATTAGGTGGCTTTGAAAAAAATTTACTGTTGAAAGAGCCATATGTAATATAATACTGCGAATATCTGCGACAGCGGTAAAAATTTAGAAACACTTTAAATTAATAAAAAAATGTTCACTTTTTAATTCTGCATCTGACAGAAAAATAATATACAGAATGTGTAAATATGCATTTAAAAAAGTTGAGATATACCATTTTAAATATTGCGATTTTGGTGACGTCATAAAAAATACCCAATATAGAATAATGTATATAGAATGATGTAAAATAATAAAAAAAATCAAACTAACTTTACCATAACTTTTTTTGTGACACCCTGTATATAACAAAATATTTTAGGATACACCCCTTTATAAACCTTGAAACTAAATATAATATGAATAAAACTTTTTTCACATCTTCGACAACGACGACGATATTGGACTTCCTCGCACTAATGGGCCACCCTGTATATTTACGGATGTTTAAAGCTAGGTGTGGCACTTTTCTTCCCTCAAATATAAACTCAATATTTTGTCTATAATATTTTAAATATTGTTATATTACGACCACTTATAATAAAAAATAAATAACAAAAACATAAAAAAATACAGTCCACTAAATTTATAAGAGATTATGCTATTATAAAATTCTTTCAATTAAAAAATATGAAGAATTTGCGGAGACTTTAGATGTACAAGATATTTACTCTAAAATTGTTTCAAAACCCAATTTATATAAATTATCTCGTAACATTATTATTGGCCGAAAATGAACTGGAAAATCCCCTGACCAAAAATATTTTCATGCGCATATTTGAGACAACCTGTATATCTAAAAACTATTTTTAAAAAAATAATAACATTTAATTAATTACATAATATCTCAGCTTCTAAAATAAACAAATATAATTAAATGTTAATTGATAATTACTATCAGCTTGCCGATTTACATCCGATGGAAATCTAAAAAGACCCAAAGAACAATTTTTTGAATTATTTCCACAATTAATAGCAGCGCACAGTAAGGCACTCATTTTTTGTCAATCCGTCCCTGTGCTCGGACGCAACGCTCGAACCTCACAGCTCGACGGACCGAATTGAACTGAAACCACAGACGCACAGACTGAAACGCTTTGCAACCTGCCAGCTTGCAAAAACTGGCAGAAAATATTTGCGAGAGTGCAACTACTCTTTTCCTTAAACTATGCTTCTATCCCTGTATGTATATGGAAGCGAAACCTAGGTGGCCGTACCGCCGACACATGAACGCATTAAACAAGTTGCAACTGAGACATCTTAGACAACTCTTAAGAATAAAATGGTTCCATCATGTCTCAAACGTATCGGTCCTTGAAAAAGCTAACTGCGAGAGTATTGAAGTCATGATTACAAAGTTCCGCTTAAAATGTGCTGGTCACGTATGCAGAATGCAAGAAAACCGCATACCAAATTCTCTGCTTTACGGTGAGCTTGTAGACGGTAAGAGGAGGCCGGGTGGACAACTCAAAAGGTACAAGGATATTTTCCACGAATAGTTAAAAGGGATTAACAAGCAGAATGAGTGGGAAGAGGCAGCTCACAATAGAACGGAATGGAGAAGAATTGTAAAGTCAGTTAACAGCGACAACCAAAAAGTAAAGAGGCAACAAAGCAGTGATATTTTTGAATGTCTGGAGTGCGGTAGGCAAATAACTTCACGTATCGGGCTTTTCAGTCACAGAAAAGCTCATGAACGAAAACGCCTTGCGTGACCATCTTCTGATGCTTGCCAAATACTCGTCAGCGAGTAATGGCAATATGTATGTCTATCCCTGAAGTTCTTGACAGTGCAGTGACAAATTTTGAGTTACTAGAAGTTGTTAAACTATAAAATTACAATATAATAAATATATCACGCGTTTTTCCATCATGAAATATATTTTATATATGAAATATATTTTATATTATTTAGTTAATACATGTTACAGAAATAACGACAGAAAACAGCAAGTTTCGCAAAGCTTTAAGCATGAAAACATTCGAATTCGCTAACAATCAGGCAATCAACTTGAAAATATTACAAAAACAGTACATAATATTTTAAAAATATTTAAGTAAACTAAAACACCAACCAAAGAAGTAAGAACAAAAGAAAAGGAAAAATGAAGAGAGCAAAACGTAAAGCAATTATTAATAAAATATTATAATGTTATTTCTAATCGGAACAAGAGGAAAATCAGGCATCAGAACAGCTAAAATAACTGAAAAAAAACTTTCACAAAAACTCTCAACAGGAACTACTACTACAATCATACGAATTATAAAAAAATTGTGAAAAAAATATAATGAAAACATGATATTTAAGCAAACGGTAATGAATGCCGGCGACTTAGAAATACTAAAATTTGAAAAAAGTTAGAACGCCTTGGATATCATTTTCCTAGGGATAGTCTTAAAAGACTTCAAACTGTTGCAAACGACGAAGTATGTAACCGACAATTATAATAAAGAAATCAAATTAATTTATTAATATGAAGTACTATTACAAATTAATTCCTAATTTTCCTTTTTTTAGAAACCTTATTTGAAATATGACGATCATTTAAAAAAATATATCCAAATTATTATAGTTGTTTGTTCTCTTTTAATGCGCCTATCAATCATTTCAAGGATCATTAAAAAAAAGCAATATTTATATCTATATAGATTGTATTTTAGTCGATTGCATGTACATTGTTTGTGGTTTCTCCTATACCGGGTGAGTCTCAAAAGTGGCTCACCTTTATAACTTTTTTATTTTTTCCGACAAAAAAAACGAGATTTGGTATGTTAGTATATAACATAAATTAGGATTGATTGACGTGTTCAATTGTTTTCGGTCACTTCTTGTTTCACTGGAAATGACTACAACTTTTGATTTTTAAATGGCACACATGGGTATTTTTTTTACTTTACTGGATAAAAAATAACATTCTGAACAGAATGACATATATGTCAACTTTTGACATTTTTGCATATGGTTTATTTGACATTATAACTTGCGGTTCGTAACGAAAATTTGACTCGAAATACCAAGTGTGTAGTACTATTTGTAGTACTTACTACTCGAATTATTTGTAAAAAAAGGCTTTTTCCAAATATGCTAATAAGTCACCCTCGTTCCATTTGAAAAAATTGAGATATGATTAAAAATACGATTTGGGCATTTTCTAACTGCCCAGGACAAGACACTAAAAACATTAGACGTCAAAATCTATTTTTCCAAGGCTCCTTGATTTAGAATTAGTGTTTTTAACATAGCCATGGCACTCTAGATTGAATTTTAAAATGCGATTTTTTTATTAAGGGAGAATGTCAAAAGTTGACATATGATATGTCATTGTATTCAGAATGTCATTTTCTATCGAATAAACTAAAAAAATACCGAGTATGCCATTTAAAAATCAAAAGTTGTAGTAATTACTGGGGAAATCGGAAGTGACCGAAAACAATTGGATATGTCAATCAATCCTAATTTATGTGATATACTAACATACCAAATCTCGTTTTTTTATCTGAAAAAATAAAAAAGTTATAGGGGTGAGCCACTTTTGAGACGCACCCGGTATACTTATGTATCATCATATGCACTCTCAGTTTTGCTTAAACTGTATTTAACTAAAATGGAGATAAGATATATTTATCTTATTTTTGTTATTTTATTTAGTTCGGCAAAGCTCGCATTAGGAGTATACATCATTTAACCATCGTAAAAACATTCAAAAGCGATTTTAATTACCAGTTTGTGATTGTGTAAAAGTTTCTAAACATGAGTGAAGACCGTTCTTCCGGTAGCGATAGTGATACTGGCAATGAAGACTACGCGACCGCGGCGGCGTTTTTTACCGCAATTTCTGAAAATAATTGGGATGAAATCCGAAAACATGTCTCAAGAAATCCGTCAGTGGTGAATTCTAATATGGACGGTACCACTCCCCTACATGCCCTTTTGAAACAAGCGATGAAAACGAAAGGATCTAAAAAGCTTTTAATGGAAGCTATAGAGGAGTTACTGAAAAACGGCGCTAATCAGGATACTAAAAACAACAAAGGTGAATCGGCTGTAGACATAGTTATAAGACGTTTAAAAAAATATCCAAATGATTCAGATTGGTTATCAATAAATAGACTTTTTGATAGTTCTTTAAAAAAAACTCAATTACCGAGAAAAACAATGCATCAAGCTGGTGATAAAAAATCGGATACCTTAACTGCATCAATAGCAAGACCGCCTGGAGAAACTTACGCAGTCTCAGGCTTAAAAACTTCTCTGCACGGTACCATCTATCAATTACAGCTTCTCATGTCACTTCTCAATCGCGGTTTGAATAAATACGACTACTTTGATTTGGCGACGGAAATGAACAAAGCAGAAAAATTTGACGACGCAGTGATTCGGTACAAGACCTCTCAAAATGACCAGTGGTCCTGGCGATTTTTTCAATCCAAACACAAACTGGACGTCCAGCGAGATAAGATAACGGTTAACGATTTATTAGCCGAAACAGACGGCCCTTTTAGCATTCAAAAGTACTTCGTTTCTTTCTGTAAAATCAAGAGCAGCGCCATGTTTGGCCAATCGACCTTGGAAGAGTTTGACCTTTGCACAAATACCGATTTTGATTTTTCGGAAAACACGAAGCGGAAAAACGATGGAGATCTAACTGCTGCCGCACAGCAAAATAATGATCTTGTAAATTTATGGAAAAATTTATTAGAGCTGGAGAATTTAGAAAGCGATTTATTTTTATCATTTCCAAGCAGAACGAATGCTAAAAAATATAAATTCAGTGATGACGCTATCCCATCGTTATCTAAACTTATTAATTCGGCATTTCTTAAAAAGTCACTAGTCTTGGAAGAACTTGAAGGATTGAAGACAGTAAAGGAGAAACTAAAGGCAACAAAAGTAATTAAGGATTTAAAAGAAATGCTAAAAGAAATAGAGAGTAATGTTAACGAATTAGAAGGTTCATTAAATAACAATAAGAGCGAAAAAGGTAAATATGTCGGATTTGCTAACAAAGTATTAAATGTGAAAAATAAATCTATAAGTGCCAGCAGATACAATTACTTAAAAAACTTACTTTCAAAGTTTAGAAAGATTGATGTAAAAGCTCAAAATTATTTTCCCGAAAGACTCAAAGTTTTTGTTGCTTCAAGAGACCTCTTTAATGAAAATTTCAGTTTTGTATTAGAGGCTGAAAAAAAACTTTTATGTTTTGATAATACTTTATCATCGGAACATCAAGCACTAAAAAAGGATATATGTGCGATAAAAGATAAGAAAGAACAGTATATTAATTTCAGTGATGAAATAGTAAAGTCTAAAGATCTTTGTATCCTAAAAAGCAACTTATGTCAATTTTCCTATTTTCAGCAGAAATTTGATAATTTTGAGAAAAAGGGTTTGGGTTTGGATAGCGTCAAAGAAAAATTGTTGGATAATTTAGAAAATGATATTTCTGATCTTGTTATGTTGGAACTATTATTAAATAATGCCAAACAAGAAGAATTCTTGAGAGAATTTTTGCAAAAATTTAGACTGGTAGTTTGTTACCCGGATGTAGATAGGCTAAATATTCTTATAAAGAGAGAAATGAGAAATAAGTATTCTTTTATAAATACTGATTTGATAACAGATTCTTTTCAGAAAGAGATGCTCGATTGGTTCAAGGATTATAAGGAAGGTCGAAGTGAATATTTATCTAAAGACAGAGGTGTAGAATTTTTCCAATTCATTAATCGAAAATAAACTCCTTAATGGTTTCAGGGTTAAACAAAGTTTATCCAGGAAAGTTAAAAGAATTTAATATTTCCTTTGAACGTCCAATATTGACCGATTTTTTGTCTTCTGTAAACAAATTCGTGCATTTATCGACTAAATGCACTAGACTAAGTGCTGTTAAAGTTCTACAGGGTATAATCGAATCAGGATTATATAAGGAGCATGATAGTTTTATATTTATTCCTTTAGAATATCTAAGCAGATCAGAAACTCAAAAACTAGTTATTGATACTTTTGGTGCACTTGGAAGACATGATCTTCTTGTCATAGAATGCTATCCTAAAACTTATAGCAATTTTCCTTTGCCTTATTGGCAAGAGTTTATTGATGATGTACATTCCATATTAATAAATAACAAAGAAAAAAAGATAATTTTAATAGGAGGACAATTTGATGAATTAGCAACGCTGTTTAAAAGTTTGGATATTTCTGGAACTGAAATGCTGCAAGACGAGTCATCTTTTAAGTGTTTAAGCTACGAATCTCAACTTAAACTATTACAACAACCAGTTGGTTTTCAAGGAAAAAGAATGTCGATTAATCAGTTGATCGGTTTAGAATGTGCTAAGAAAATTATTAATGAATCACGTTTATATGACCTTATTAATGGGAAAATCATCAGTGTGGGGGACGAAAAGGGTTTTAAGTTTGTGGATTGTGCTTTTGACTATTATGTGCCACGATTCTTGCATATGCAGAAGCTTAAAAAAAGGGGCTTTGACATAGAAGAATGTATTTTCTTCCTTACTTGCGACAGTAATAGTAGTATATATCCTATTATCGAAAATTTTCCCTCATACGAATGGGTTGAAGGAACTATTTATTCTAGTGGAATCATATATACAAAACAAAGCGATGACCCTATTCAAATTTTTTATAAACTTTGTACTAGCCATCCACAATTGACAGTTCACTGGATACATCAAATTCAAAATGATTTATTTTGGAAGATGTCTACAAAAATTTTTTATGAAATACAAAATTATGTAGAATTAGGATATGACCTAACTGACGACAAATTATTTACAGAAGAAATTTTTGTTAAGGAATTTTTCAGTACAGTGGTGCTAATTGCCAACGACCCCGGAACAGGAAAATCTACACTTTTAACAAGTATCGGTAAGAGACTGAAAACAAAACATAATAAGTGGTGGATTGCGAGAATTAATTTAAACGAGTACGCATTTGAGCCCGGATTACTACATTCTGACGATCTCAGAAAATACACGAAAAGTTTAAATGAAATCTATAAGAATATCAATACTCAGGAAGCCATTGAAATTATATCTGAAATGATAATTCCTCGAAGTCCTCTAATATCAAATAGTGATTTTCAAAGAGATATTTTTAAGGAAGGTCTTCGAAATGGTAACGCGGAACAAATTACTCCAAAAATTGTAATTCTTTTTGATGGTTTTGACGAAATCAGTCCTCACTATAAAGAAAAAACTGCAAAGCTTATCACAGAAATTAGCAAGACAAATATTCAAAACATTTGGATTACGACTAGAATAAACGAAAAGGATTTTCTAGAACGAGCATTTTCTACGCCGGCGTTTATGTTAAGCCCTTTTAACGAACAGCAGCAAATAAATTTTTTGATGAATTTTTGGAAACACAATTTTAAAAATGAATTCGAAACCATTAGGAATCAAGATATATATCTGTTTGACGAAACAGTAAAAAAATATGTGACTGCAATTCAAAAGAACTTACTTTATAATGAAGAAAGCGAAGATTCTTTGATCTCCATTCAATGTGCAGATGATATATTTGCTCTCTTCAACTTTACGCATTTTGCACACCAGTTAGTCGACCAATGGAAAAATTCAGTTAAGGATACAGCAACCGCTTTTACAAATAATCCTCTTCAATTGAAAATGTTGGCTGAACTAGTATTTTGGGAAAATTTTGAACTGATTGGGAATTTAAGTTTACTGGAATTATTCAACAGGTTTATTGATAGAAAATTTGCTATATTTTATGAGCAAAAAAGTATTTTAGGAGTAAGCACGGGCTCAGCTGAAATTCGAGAAGATCATTCACAGATTCTTCTACACAAACATGATTTAATTGCTTTTCAAGAGATATTTCCAGACCATACTGAGTACATGGAAAACATAAATAACGAGAGAGAAATTTCAAAATTAACTCGAGTTGGACTGTTAGTGAAGAACGAGTCAAGATTAATTTTCGTACATCGAAGTTTTGCAGAATATTTTGTGAGTGGATATTTAACCAAGAATTTAAATATGACAGAAGTCCAAAATATTTTGTTCAAATATGTATTTTCTTACGAAGATTATTTAGTCGTTGCGTTATTCCTCGATCAACGGCTTGGAAAAGAAACGCATGGAATGATATTGCAGGAACCGGCAATTGCATACATTAATGAAGCAATTTCCAAGCAATTTATAGAAATTTTTACACATCATTTAGCACTAAATAACTTATCTAATACCCTCAAATTTATTTTGAGGGTCCTTTGTCGATATCCAACATTGTTAGAAGGTGTGCTTTTAAAATCGGGGAAATATGAAAAAATTTTATTGTTCGAATTGGTTTTTGATCCGATTTTAAGATATAAGTCTTTAGAAAGGTCTAACATATTAAATGCCATCTTGATGACCATTATTGATCAAGATGATCTTCTGATGAAACTTTATACAACAAAATATTTAGATGGATTTATTCTTCTCGATAAGAGAATACAAGCTGATATGACTATTTTACAAGTTGCTTTACTGACTGATTCCGAACACAATATATTTCGGCTGTTAATAAATACGGTACGTTCTAAAATTTCCATTCTTCGAAAGATTCTTTTTCAAAATGGGATAAACGAACTAGATACTTTATTACATTTTTGTTGTACGCATGCTTCCAGAAAACTAGAGTTAATTTTTGATTGTTTAAATTTGTCTGAAACTGTTCAAGGTACCCCGTATTTTGGTTTATTGAGCGATCTTATTCTGGCGAAGGACGCACTAGGACGCACAGCATTGCATTGGCTGGCATATAGAGAATGTTCAGACGATATTCCGTTTTTTCTCGCCAGCATAAGCAACTTTTCAGAGGAGGTTTTGACAGAGCTAGTGCTGTCTCGGGATAAGCAGAAGTTAAGTGTTCTAGATATAGCAGTGTACAGAAACTACCCCGAAACTATAACTGTATTGCTCGATTTTTTACAGAATCGGAGAGAATTTAATGCATTGGTTTTTCAAAATGGCCTGGAAAATAATATCTTATATAAAGCGATACGCCAAGATAAGACTACTAGTATGCTAGCATTGCTTGACTGGTTTAAATCAACCTGTCTTGATTCCCATGATATTTTTGTAACGGAGTTGTTATTAGAAAAACATCCCATTGATGATAGAACGTCTATCAGTTTGGCCGCGGCTAGGAATTTCGGTTCAACTTTGTTCAGCTTACTGGAATGGCTTAATCAAACTAATGACGATCGCTGTACAAAGGAATTCATACTTCAGCTATTATTATCTTCAGATCGTGACGGAACAACTGCTTTGCATGAAGCTGTATATTGGAAATCTGAGGATGCAGTAAAAGTTATTATGGAATACGCCATAAAAAACTTCGACATCGAAGCTCTAGCAAAAGTCCTGTTAGCGACAGATATATTATATCATACACCAATGGATTTAGCTGAGAACGAAGAAACAAAAATAATTATACGTCATGGATATGATATGATTATTTCAACTCTACTTTCAGTATCAGAGAACCTGAATGCATCCGATACTGCATTTGTTTTATTTCTGGATCACCTTAACGTTCTGGAAAATTTTGTTAACAGGCATGTGGAACACAGGCAGAGAGAAGCTTTGGACGCAATCGTTAAATTGAAACGTATGTCAACGACTTTAAAGAAGTACAAACGCAGACCAGCGGAATTAAAATTTTAGCACTTATGGATCTAGTGGAATAATAGATTAAATGATGGATAATGAGTGATACTGAAATATATCAAACTGGTAGGTATTTTATATCTACTAAAATTTATTTAAAAAAAAGAAGACTCGGCCTTTTTTAATTCTACAAATCAGATCTCTTTCAGATAAATGGACGCCTTCTTTAAATTACTAAGGACTCAAACGCACTGACGACCAGGTCACAGCGACCAGCAATAACATTGAATTAAACGCTTTTCGCTGCGACCTGGTCGTCAGTGCGTTTGAGCCTTTGAATAAGAAGACTAAGGAAGGAGCATAATGCTATCCATGTATTCATGCATGGTGGGCGGAAAAAGCACTCTAGAGTGGGGATCCTTGACAGTTCTGTTTGACGATTCATTTGACACATTTGAATTTGATTTGAAATTTTATGGATTTGTCAGTCTTTACGGAGCTTATTTTATGTTATTTATTATTTATTCTACTACTGATAGTTGTATAAAGGTTGTAAATCTAGATGGAAATTGTGGCAGAACTTAAATTAACAGTGACACTATCGCGATTTATCGAAAAAGACTCTAATATATACATCGAAAAAGACTCTATAATATACATACGTGTAGTAAACCGATCATTTATGAAATTCACTTAAATTAACTATAACTATAACTATATATTTTTTCTTGCATTTTTGCTTTTATTTACTACTTGTCAAAGATTAGATGTCAAAGAATTTAGATACGTCAATTTGATTTACCAGATTTACCTGCTTCAGTAGCGTATCGGATGTTTGTGTTAATAAATAATTATTATAACTTATCTATTTTTATTAGAATTATATATTTTTGTAACAATTTTAATAACTACCAACATTTATTCACAACGTCAAATAAAACAACATATTATTGAGTCTACCCCACGTCTACCCTACATCATAGTTTTACATTTTTAAATAAAATTAGAACGGCACTGAATAACCGCAATTTAAGTCGGCCATATTTGAGGCCCATCGCGGTGGACCTAAGATTTTTGATATGCTCCTTCGTTAGTCTTCTTATTCAAAGGTTTGAGCCCTAATGCTTATAATTATAATCTTGAATTCGATATGAAAAACTTCTGCAAAGATCTGGGAATATCGCCACTGAATAAAAAAAAAATACTATTGTGTTCTCTTTTTACTTTTTCATCATTTCAAACTACACTTTTTCAAACATGTCCTTCAAATCCTTCAATTTAATAGCTAATAGTTAGTAAGAAGTTTCACTTCAAATATGCGCACATAGTGCAAACACAGTTTTTTTCCCGTTTATATAATTTGCATATTTTCCGTTTTTCATTTTTGCTTCCCGGAAGTAGGGGGTATTTTTTGTAATTTCCTTATTTCCGCAAACGTCAGCTGATTTTGTTAGATAGAAAAATATGTTTACTATGAAAATGAAATGTAATCTTTCAGTGGCAATATTTTTACAACTTTTTACCCTTAATACGAAATATATTAATCAAGAATTAAATACATAAATAGTTACCGGTATTTCTTTTTTTCTGTTTCTACATTTTTTTGCAAAATATAAGTTTGTTCTTTAGTGCTGAACTTTCTACATTAGTGTATATTTCGACTCAGTGTTGCCAACTATCCTAAATAAAATTTCCCACGGAGAGAAATTTCACGTTTTTTTTTCCAAAAGAAAATTTTCAAGTGAGCTTCATTCCTTCCTATACGAGTATATTAACTGTGAAAAAAAATTCTTCACGGATAGCACAATAATCAAAATAATTCAATTTTGCATTTTTGGGTTTTCAAAGTAATATAAAGTATCGTTGATCATTATAAAAGGTTCAATTTACTCAATTTGCTGAATACGATAACTATTTTTTACGAATAATATATTAACTTTAGAATCTCCCACGAATATCCATGGTGTTTTGGGTTAAAATTTCCCTTTTCCCTTTTCCCTCTCGGGAAATTTCCCACTGTGAATTAGCATCACTGTTTCGACTGAATGTTATTTTTTGCGATTTGGCGTAACCTAAACTTATTTTGTGGCTCGTAGCTGTAGATGATATCATTGACTTATTAAGGTTAACTTTTTCTAAAAAATTATCAACTCACTTAGATTTTTTTCTGATTTACCCAGTGAACATAATTTTGTTATGCAGCTTATGATCCTGTTACCAGCAGCTGTATGCAGCTTATGTTCTTCCTTACCTTACTGGGCCTAGAAATTTACTGTTCCTGTGTGTTTCTGTTAGCTTTTTGTTTCGAAGGTTTTATAGCATAGTATGGTATTATTTTTGGGGTAATTCCAAGGGGATGGAAAGGATATTTCGAGTACCAAAACATGCTTATGGAGTATCTTCGGATTGAATCAACAGAAAACCTGCAGGGAGATTTTTCTTAACGTGCTTACAGTTGCTTTGATATTTTGGATGCTGTGATGTTGGATTTTAATCTTGTAATTGCTTGATTGTTTTTGCAATTACAGATTGCTTTTTTGCATTTGCACTCATTTTTTTCTCTCATCACAATAATAAACGAAGTTGGATATAAGAAGTATAAATCTCTCTCTTTGCTTTCAACCTTCTAAGTAAAATACTCTCTGAATTTGAAGTAAATTCAGAGTGAATCAAAAAGAGAATTAGTGAATGTATTCTAGATTTTAATTTAAACTTTAATCTTGTCTATTCAATTTTTTTATTTTAGATAGCAAAGTGAGAATTGATCACAATCGAGGAAATTTCTGATCTTCCAGGTTTTGCCATGGAGCATGGTATTAACAACAGTTGTCATTCGTCCTTACAATGGGGATATTTTTAAAAATGTATTTACATTTAGATTATTTTTGTATGTATATATATAGGCATTTCTTTATTAAATTATTTTAAATTTGAATTTTAGTATACATTTTTAATTCCATCCCATATTTAATTGCTGAAAACTGCTGTAATGTATTTTTATAGACATTAATTCGTACACCGTGTGTATTTCTGTCACTTAAGTTCTTGACAGTGCATTGACAAATTTTGAGTTATTAGAAGTTGTCAAACTTTAAAATGACAATATACAGGGTGGTCCGAACTGTATTCCGGAAACTTCGGCAGCATATTCTGCAGATAAAAATAAGTAATTTTTTTTATAAATGTATGTCCTAAAATGGGGGCTTAGTTTGGGAGATACAGGGTGTAGAAGTTTCATTTTTATTTTGATTTTTTCTAAATAATTTCTTTTCGCCCGTACCTGTATAAAACTACTGAGTTAAAAAGTATACATTTACAATATTTTTTACGTAAAAATGTGTCTTGATAAAAATCGCTACCAATAATGGTTCCCGAGATATTTGGAATCGAAATTATCAATACCTGTCATCATTGACATAAATTAAACATGTTGACTAAATAGTTATTAGTCTAAAATCATAAATATGAAATGTTTTTGTACCAAAAGTTCAACAGGAACTGTTTTATTATCATTTTTTTTTCATTTTTTCATTTCTAAAGTCCCAAATTTTGAACCCAGTACTAAAGAATAGCTTTAATTTAATATTAATTATATTTTATTCGCATACTTCGTCATTGTGGTCGTTGGTTTTTTATATAAACATTTATGCATCCGGTACAATGTTGTTTTGTAACTTTGTAACTGAGGGGGAGATAAGATATCTATTTATCGTACTTTGGTATTTTATTCAATTCGCAGTTCGCAGTTAAGTCGGCAGCGTAATGTATATTGTTTAAAACTCCTCTAACGTCGCAAAAATATTCAAAAGTAACCTAAATTATCAACTCAACTTGTGTTTTGTGTAAAAGTTTTTAAACATGAGCGAAGACAGTTCTACAGGTAGTGACAGTGATACTGGCAATGAAAATAACAGAACAGCGATGGCACTGTTTACAGCCATTTATAAAAACGATTGTGACGAAATCCGAAAACTTGTCTCAAAAAATCGGTCAGTGGTGAATTTTAATATGAACGGTACTACCCCTCTACATGCCATTTTGAAACAAACGATTAAGGCCAAAGGATCTAAAAAGCCTTTAATGGAAGCTATAAAGGAGTTACTGAAAAGCGGTGCCAATCAGGAAGCAAAAAATGAAAAAGGTGAATCGGCTGTAGACGTAGTAACAAAACGATTAAAGAAATATCCAGATGATTCAGACTGGAAATCAATAAATAGTCTTTTTGATAGATCTAACGAAAAAACTCAATTATCTTCAAAAACAGTACAAGCTGATGATAAAAGATCGGCCAATAGAATGTTAACATTGGCTCAGACACAGTCAGGTGCTCCAACTACATCAAAAACGAGACCATCTGGCGAAACTTATGCAGTCTCAGGCTTAAAAACTTCTCTGCACGGTACCATCTATCAATTACAGCTTCTCATGTCACTTCTCAATCGCGGCTTGAATAAATACGACTACTTTGATTTGGCGACGGAAATGAACAAAGCAGAAAAATTTGACGACGCAGTAATTCGGTACAAGACCTCTCGAAATGACCAGTGGTCTTGGCGATTTTTTCAAGCCAAACACAAACTGGACGTCCAGTGAGATAGGATAACGGTTAACGATTTATTAGCCGAATCAGACGGCCCTTTTAGCATTCAAAAGTACTTCGTTTCTTTCTGTAAAATCAAGAGCAGCGTCATGTTTGACCAATCGAACTTGGAAGAGTTTGATCTTTGCACAAATACCGATTTTGATTTTTCGGAATATAAAAACCAGAAAAACGATGGAAATTTAACTACCGCCGCACAGCAAAAGAACGATGTGGTAAATTTGTGGAAAAACTTATTAGAGCTGGAGAATTTAGAAAGCGATTTATTTTTATCATTTCCCAACATAACGAATGCTAAAAAATATAAATTCAGTGATAACGCTATACCATCGTTGTCTAAACTTTTAAACTCAACTTTCTTAAAAAAATCATTAGAATTGGAAAAAGTCAAAGAATTGAAGTCAGTGATGGAGAAACTACAAGCGACACAAGTAATTGGAGATTTAAAGGAAATATTACAAGAAATAAAGGGCAATGTTCTTGAATTAGAAGGTTCATTAAATAACAATAAGAGCGAAAAAGGTAAATATATTTCACTTGCTAACAAAGTATTAAATGTGAAAAATAAATTTATGAATAGCAGTAGATACGACTATTTAAAAAAAATAATTGTAAAATTTAAAAGAATTGATGTAAAAGATCAAAATTATTTTCCCGAAAGACTCAAAGTTTTTGGTGCTTCAAGAGACCTCTTTAATGAAAATTTCAGTTTTGTATTAGAGGCTGAAAAGAAACTTTTATGTTTTGATAATACTTTATCATCGGAACATCAAGCACTAGAAAATGATATATGTGCGATAAAAGATAAGAAAGAACAGTATATTTATTTCAGTGATCAAATAGTAAAGTCTAAAGATCTTTGTATCCTAAAAAGCAGCTTATATCAATTTTCCTATTTTCAGCAGAAATTTGATAATTTTGAGAAAAAAGGTTTGGGTTTGGATAGCGTCAAAGAAAAATTGTTGGATAATTTAGAAAATGATATTTCTGATCTTGTTATGTTGGAACTATTATTAAATAATGCCACACAAGAAGAATTCTTGAGAGAATTTTTGCAAAAATTTAGACTGGTAGTTTGTTACCCGGATGTAGATAGGCTAAATATTCTTATAAAGAGAGAAATGAGAAATAAGTATTCTTTTATAAATACTGATTTGATAACAGATTCTTTTCAGAAAGAGATGCTCGATTGGTTCAAGGATTATAAGGAAGGTCGAAGTGAATATTTATCTAAAAACAGAGGTGTCGAATTTTTCCAATTCATTAATCGGAAAATCAACTCCTTAATGGTTTCAGGGTTAAACAAGGTTTATCCAGGAAAGTTAAAAGAATTCAATATTTCATTTGAACATTCAATATTGACCGATTTTTTATCATCTGAAAACAAATTCGTGCATTTATCGACTAAATGCACTAGACTAAGTGCCATTAAAGTCTTACAAGGCATAACCGAATCAGGATTATATAATGAACATGACAGTTTCATATTTATTCCTTTGGAAACTCTAATCAGATCAGAAACTCGAAACCTAGTCATTGATTCTTTTGACGCAATTGAATCGCAGATCCTCTTTGTTCATCGACTGCCAATCTAATACTAATAGCAATTTTGATTTATCCTATTTAGAAGAGTTTATTGCTAATGTGCATACCATATTAGTAAACAACAAGGAAAAAAAGTTGATTTTAATAGGAAGCGAATCTGATCAGTTAGCAGACGAGTTTAAAAGTTTGAATATTTATGGAACTGAAATGCTGCAGGACGAGTCATCTTTTGATTGTTTAAGCCACGAATCTCAACGTGAACTATTAAAACAACCCGTTAGCTTTCAAGGAAAAAAGATGGCGATTAATCAACTGATCGGTTTAGAATGTGCTAGGAAAATTATTAATGAAACACGTTTAGATGATCTTATTAATGGGAAAGTGATTAGTGTGGGAGATGAAAAGGCTTTCAAGTTTGTGGATTGTGCTTTTGACTATTATGTGCCACGATCGTTGCATATGCAGAAGCTTAAAAAAAGTGTATTTGACATAAAAGAATGTCTTTTCTTTCTTACTTGCGATAGTAATAGTAGTATATACCCTTTTATCGAAAATATTCCCGCATACGAATGGATCGAAGGAACTATTTATTCTTGTGGAATCATATATACAAAACAAAGCGATGACCCTATTCAAATTTTTGATAAACTTTGTACTAGCCATCCACAATTGACAGTTCACTGGATACATCAAATTCAAAATGATTTATTTTGGAAAATGTCGACAGATGATTTTTATGAAATGCAAAAGTGTGTACAATTGGGATATGACCTAACTGACGACCAATTATTTACAGAAGAAATTTTTGTTAAGGAATTTTTAAGTACAGTTGTGGTAATTGCCAACGACCCCGGAACAGGAAAATCTACACTTTTAACAAGTATCGGTAACAGTCTGAAAACGAATCATAATAAGTGGTGGATTGCGAGAATTAACTTAAACGATTACGCATTTGAGAACGAATTACTACGTTCTGACGATCTCAGAAAATACACGAGAAATTTAAATGAAATCCATGAAAATATCAATACTCAAGAAGCCATTGATATTATATCTGAAATGATAATTCCTCGAAGTCCTTTAATATCAAATAGTGATTTTCAAAGAGATATTTTTAAGGAAGGTCTTCGAAATGGTAACGCGGAACAAATTACTCCAAAAATTGTAATTCTTTTTGATGGTTTTGATGAAATCAGTCCTCACTATAAAGAAAAAACTGCAAAGCTTATCACAGAAATTAGCAAGACAAATATTCAAAACATTTGGATTACGACTAGAATGAACGAAAAGGATTTTCTTGAACGAGCATTTTCTGCGCCGGCGTTTATGTTAAGTCCGCTTAACGAACTGCAGCAAATTAATTTATTGATGGATTTTTGGAAACTGGAAATTAAACATAAATTCGAAGAGGCTCGTGTTAAAAACACAATTGAAACAGAAATAGAAAAATACGTAACTATAATTCAAAAGAAATTATTATACAATGAACATCATGGAGATTCGTTAATTTCCATTCAGTGTGCAGATGATATATTTACTGTTTTCAACTTTATGCAGTTTGCACGTCAACTAGTGGAACAATGGAAAGTTTCACTTAAGGAATATTATATATATAGTAGAGACACAGCATTTACAAATAATCCTCTTCAACTAAGAATGTTGGCTGAAATAGTATTTAATGGGGATTTTGAATTAATCGGAAATATAAGTTTACTGGAACTATTCGACAAGTTTGTTAAAAAAAAGTTTGATGTATTTTACGATCAAAAGAGCGATTTGGGAGTATCCGTAGGCTCGATTGATATTCGTCAAGATCATCGTCCATATCTTCGAGAAAAGCATCGTTTAATTGCTTTACAACAAATATTACCGCACTATTTTAGACACAATAAAAACTTAAATTTCGAGGTAGACATTTCTACATTAGCTCGAGTTGGACTGTTAGTGAAGAACGAGGCAAGATTAATTTTCGTACATCGAAGTTTTGCAGAATATTTTGTGAGTGATTATTTAATCCATAATTTGAATATGATCGAAGTCCAAAAAATTTTGTTCGAGTATGTATTTGGCCACATAGAGTGTTTGCTCGTTTCCTTATTCCTCGATCAATGGTTTGGAAAAGAAAGGCATGAAATGATATTGCAGGAACTAGTATTTACATACAGTTATAAATTAATGTCCGTGCAAAATACGGAAATTTTTATACTAAATACATTATTAATGGCACTTAATCATTTAGCAGTACATAAATTCATTAATACCCTCAAATTTATTTTGAGGGTATTATGTCGATATCCAGCATTGTTAGGTCTCCTTTTAAACTTGGGGAAATATGAAGATTTTTTATTGTTCGAATTGGTTTTTGAACCAGTTTTAAGATATAAATCTTCAGAAAGGTCTAACATATTAAATGACATCTTGATGACTATTATTGATCAAGATGATCTTCTGCTGAAACTCTATACAACAAAATATTTGGATGGATTTATTCTTTTTGATAAAAGAATACAAGCTGATATGACTATTTTACAAGTTGCTTTACTGACTGATTCCGAAGACAATATATTTCGGCTGTTAATGAATTTTGTACGTTCTAAAATTCCCATTCTTCGAAAGATTCTTTTTCAAAATGGGATAAACGAACTAGAGACTTTATTACATTTTTGTTGTACGTATGCTTCCAGAAAACTAGAGTTAATTTTTGATTGTTTAAATTTGTCTGAAACTGTTCAAGGTACCCCGTATTTTGGTTTATTGAGTGATCTTATTTTGGCGAAGGATGCACTAGGAAGCACGGCATTGCATTGGCTGGCATATAGAGAATGTTCAGACGGTATTCCGTTTTTTCTCGCCAGCATAAGCAACTTTTCAGAGGAGGTTTTGACAGAGTTACTGCTGTCTCGGGATAAGCAGAAGTTAAGTGTTCTAGATATAGCAGTGTACAGAAACTACCCCGAAACTATAACTGTATTGCTCGATTTTTTACAGAATCGGAGAGAATTTAATGCATTGGTTTTTCAAAATGGCCTGGAAAATAATATCTTATATAAATCGATACGCCAAGATAAGACTACTAGTATGCTAGCATTGCTTGACTGGTTTGAATCAACCTGTCTTGATTCCCATGATATTTTTGTAACGGAGTTGTTATTAGAAAAACATCCCCTTGATGATAGAACGTCTATCAGTTTAGCCGCGGCTAGAAATTCTGGTTCAACTTTGTCCAGCTTACTGGAATGGATAAGTAAAATTAATGACGATCGCTATACAAAGGAATTCATACTTCAGCTGTTATTATCTCCAGATCATGACGGAAAAACTGCTTTGCATGAAGCTGTATATTGGAAATCGGAGGATGCATTAAAAGTTATTATGGAATACGCCATAAAAAACTTCGACATCGAAGCTCTAGCAAAAGTCCTGTTAGCGACAGATACATTTTATGATACACCAATTGATTTAGCTGAGAACGAAGAAACAAAAATAAATCTACGTCGTGGATATGATATGATTATTTCAACTCTACTTTCAGTATCAGGGAAGGTGAATGCATCCGATACTGCTTTTGTTTTATTTCCGGGCTACCTTAACGTTCTGGAAAACTTTGTTAAGAAACATATGGATCACGGTCAGAGAGAAGCTTTGGATTCAATTATCAAGTTAAAATCTATGTCGAATTACGACTATAAAGAAGTACAAACGTGTAAGAAAAAGCGAAGTACAAATGTGGAGCCCGGTCAGAGAGACTCTTTGGACTCAGTCAACAAAACACAAGTACAAAAGCAAACCAGCGGAATTAAACTTATAACACTTCCTAGGCCATCGCAATCGACTTCGGTCTCAGATGATGAGGCGATGGAAATTAGCGACGATGAAATATAAGAAATTAGTAGGTATTATATTATGTTTACAAACGTATATGAATATAACCTTGAACTGGATAATATGAAAAAATTCTCCAAAGTTTTAGGAATATCGCCACGGAATAAAAAAATCTCTTTTGTTCAATTTTTTTTAATTTAGAGAGTTTGAATATTTTCGCTTTTTAATATACCCCAAAAGAGGGGATGTTTATGTTGGTTAGGCAAAAATGTTTACTAAAAAAACACTGAGAAAGTAGTCGCCATGGAAGCTAAATCTAATAAGTTTTTTTTATCGTAGATAGATAAAGGAAACAAGTTTAAATTGGAATGCTCGGCTTGCCGTCAAAACTTATAATTGTTTTGGAGTGCATACGTTGTATACGCATACCGAAAAATGCGTCCATTTTCAAAGTAATTTGTGACACTATCTTGTGAGTTTAATTTAAATGTTATTTACTCAAACATGTCCTTAAATAAATTAAAGTTTCTTATCTGCAACACACTGTATTTTATTTAAACAATTAAAAGAAAATAATAATAAATTTGCATAAATAATATTTGGCGACATAATTTCGGAAAAAGCCGAACCGCTCCGAAATTATCAAAAGCTTTGGAGAGCGACAGTTGTAAGAATAGCGCCAAATAGTATTTACATTGTCACTATGGACACTTTCCAAACTAAACTTGTTTCTTTTATCTATGGTTTTTATATGTATTTTGGATTTTTTTGTTTTAGTTGTGATATTTTTAGAAGTTTATAGGCCCAATTTTTTTCCCGAATGAAAAATGTAATTAAATGTCGCCATATTTTTTTTTATTTTGGGATATGTTTTTTGCAAAATGTAGGTTTGTTCGTCTATTGCTAAACTTTCTACATTAGTGTACAGGGTGAGTCAACGATAAAGTCCATTATCTCATTTGTTTCTAAGTTTACAAAAAAAAATTAAATATAAAAGTTTTAGGAAAGGTTAAGATACACATTTTAAAATTATTATAGAGTGTACAAGGTGCTTAAAAAAGTGTGGCGGATATACAGGGTGTTTCAAAACAAATGCGAAAAACTTCAGGGGGCGATTCCTTGTTCAAAATAAAGGGTAGTTTGCTTTATAAACGTTGGGTCAAAAGTCAACCATTAGGGAGATATCACGGTACAAAGATGGCGGAAAAATAATGTTTTTATTTTTTATCTTGAAAACGAAAAGAGATAGACTAATAAAATTTTATGGAAGCATTACTGTTATGAAACACACTTTCTGGTAATTTTTTCACTTTTTTAAAATGAGTGGAAGGGGTTGAAATAAACTACCCCTATCATTCTTGTTAACGAAATTTAAAGAAAAATCTTATCAAACACATACAAAAAAATTAATTTGGATAGTTTAGCTTGTTTAGAAACTTTTTTATCTCTTGTATTTTTTTGATAAAACTCACCGTTTTGAAATTAAAAAATAAAATGTAAAGCATTACATGCCAGGACAAAAAACATTTTCTGATAAAGAATCTGGTGGGCTGCTGTAATTTTTTTAGGAAAAAATCTAGTCGGCCGCTGTTACTTTTTAGGATGTTCCTAATATTATTTTATTTGACATTACTCTACTGCAATACGTTATTATCTAGATGATTATTATTATCGTTATTATCATAGATTCTTAATCTAAAATGTTCTTCTTTGTCCTGACATGTAATGCTTTACATTTTATTTTTTAATTTCAAATCGGTGAGTTTTATCAAAAGAACACAAGAGATAAAAAAGTTTCTAAACAAACTAAACTATCCAAATTAAAGCATTTGCATGTGTTTGATAAGATTTTTCTTTAAATTTCGTTAACAAGAATGATAGGGGTAATTTATTTCAACCCCTTCCACTCATTTTAAAAAAGTAAAAAAAAATACCAGAAAGTGTGTTTTCATAACAGTAATGCTTCCATAAAATTTCATTAGTCTATCTCTTTTTGTTTTCAAGATAAAACATAAAAACATTATTTTTCCACCATTTTTGTACCGCGATATCTCCCTAATGGTTGACTTTTGACCCAACGTTTATAAAGCAAACTACCCTTTATTTAGAACAAGGAATCACCCCCTAAAGTTTTTCGCATTTGTTTTGAAACACCCTGTATATATGTAGTGTAATTGTATTAAAAATATGGGTAAAAATAGAAAAAAAAACTTTTTTTTGCCCATCTTAATAGCTTACCATACCTATTGGTATGGTCGGCTAAAAATTGGAAAAATTCCTTTACTTTGAATTACGGGAGCGGTGAAAACTACCTCCATCCCTACATAAATTTTAGTATAAATATTTCATATACTCAACCGACGACCGACTTTTTCTTCGTAAAATGGTCCTTCTAGTATTTACTACATTTTTTGTGTCTTGAAAAAAAAACGCCACCGCGATTTCAATTTAAATTTCCATTTTGACTATTATTGAGACATATTTCTTTTCTTTTAGATAACAATAGATCGTATGGTTCTGCCACTGGTTCTGCCTAAACTAATAAATATCTATCGTGCTGCATTCGTGAACTCTCAGATCTTGTATGGAGTCCAGTTCTGGAGTGTTCCGCCTTTTGCTGACAGTGTTTTCATATTTCAAAAACGCATATTAAAAAGGGCAAATGTTTAAAAATTAGTTAAAAATGTTTTTTTTATGAAACCTGTTTTGCAGTCGAGTTTATTAACGAGTTTATTAAATAGGCAACTTTTTTATACAGGGTGAGTTTCCTACGATGTTCTCTATGGGTATCTCGGAAACTACTGGAGATAGAGAGTCGGTTAAATGGGGAAAGAATTGCAGTTTTGTGTGGTCATAAATATGCGCCTTTCAGATTTTTGAAAAAGTTCATGGCTTACTAGATATTTCGAAAAAAACAAATTTCGGCTTTTTCAAAAATTGTCCGTAATTCCATTAAGCTATTTTAGACAAAACGTTTTCAGATAAAACTTGTAGATAATCACATCCTTAATGAGACTGTGTCCTCCGTTTTTTTCTAAAGCCTGTCATTTTTGACATATGACACAAACGTAGGTTTTTTTTAAATGGAAACCATAGTTGGCCATGGCTTCATAAAAAGCGCCATTTTTTAAGCTTTTTAGTGATATAAGCTATAATATCTTGTCTTCGAAAAATTACTGAGTTATAGCAAATTTTTATCATTTTTAAACAAATTCACTTAGTTAGCCATGGAAACAAGTTCAATCGCCGTTGCTCTCAGAAATGTGAAGCTGTCACATCCAAACTTTGTAAATGAAAATAAACAAAAATTGTAAATATGAATTTTTCAAATGAAGAAAGAATGAATAGAGTGGTTCCAACATGACTTTCATTATGACACACCACCCCCCACCCCCCATAACGAGAGAAATGTTAAAAATTATTTATATCATAATTATATAAACGCAGAGATAGGAAGAGGTGGACTAATTGCATGTGCCTCCCCGATCACCTGACCTATCCATTTTAGAATTTCTTATGTGGTATAGTTAACAATTACAAAAAAACTTATGAATTAAGAGAGGCACTAGAAATGGCGGTACAAGAAAAGTTTAATTAAGTCGACCGGTCCTTCTGTGAGAATAGGTAGTAATTCAGTTTTAAAAAGATGCAACTCAAAAACGATGGCGGATTTTTTGAACATTTTCTAAAATAACTTAAAGTATATGTAGTGATATTATTTTTAATTTAGATTAAGTTTTAGTTTGTGTAATGTAAATTGTAAAGAACCGTTTAGTAATATATTCTGACTTTTTATTAGTATTTTTTATTTTATAGAATAAGAATACCATGCAATCCAAGTGAAATTAGTCAAGAAAGATAAAAATTGGCTATAAGTAAATTTAACTTTTCTAACATGTCTTAAAAATCGTTCTCTAAAAAACGTAACATTCACCGGTCAACGTATCCTCGAAAATGTATGGTCAAGAAAAGTTGAACCAATAATCCTACACGCTTTTCTTCATTTGAAGAAAAGCGTGTATTCATATTAAGAATTTATGAGAGCAAAGACGATTAATCTTGTTTCCATGGCTAACTAAGTGAAATTATTTAAAAATGATAAGAATTTGCTATAACTCAGTAATTTTTCGAAGAAAAGGTATTATAGCTTATATCACTAAAAAGCTTAAAAAATGGCGCTTTTTATGAAGTCATGGCCAATTATGGTTTCCATTTAAAAAAAACTATGTTTGTGTCATATATAAAAAATTACGGGCTTTAGAAAAAAACGGAGGACACAGTCTCATTAAGGATGTGATTCTTTCCCCATTTAACCGACTCTCTCCAGTAGTTTCCGAGATACCCATAGAGAACATCGTAGGAAACTCACCCTGTATACAGGGTGGTCCGAACTGTATTCCGGAAACTTCGGCAGCATATTCTGCACACAAAAATAAGTAAAAAAGTTCATATAAATATATGTCCTAAAATACTTAGTTTCAGAGATACAGGGTGTAGAACTTTCATTTTTATTTCGATTTTTTCCATATAATTTCTAAAGTAACGTCAATATTTGGATGAAAATTGGTGTCTGGGAGTTTTTTGGCATGGGAAAATTGATTTTTATGACAATATGACTCCTATTTGTAGAGGGCGCCACCTACATGTGATTTAACTGTTTTGAAGAGTAATCATTTTTCGTCCGTACCTGTATAAAACTACTGAGTGAAAAAATATAAATTTCCGTGATTTTTTACGTAAAATATATCACTTGGTAAAAATCGCTACGAGCAATCGTTCTCAAGATATTTAGAATGGAAATAGCCAAACATGTCGTTATTGAAAAAAATTAAGTATGTTGAGCAGACAGTTATTTGACTGAAATGATAAATTCCGGAAACGAATTTCAAAAAACTTTTTCTTGTAAAAAATGATGATAAAACAGTTTCTGTTGAACTTTTACCACAAAAACATTTCAAATTTATGATTTCAGTCTAATAACTATGTAGTCAACATGTTTAATTTATGACAATGATGACAGATATTGATACATTTGATTCCAAATATCTCGAGAACCATTGCTCGTAACGATTTTTAGCAAGAGGCCTTTTTTACGTAAGAAATGTCGTAAATGTATATTTTTTTACTCAGTAGTTTTATACATGTACGCACGAAAAGTTATTACTTTTCAAACCAGTTAAAAATATTTAGGTGGCGCCCTCTATAAGTAGGAGTCATATTGACATCAAAATCAAATTTCTCATGTGAAAAAACTCCTAGGCACTAATTTTCATACAAATATTGACGTTGTTTCAGAAATTATACGGAAAAAATCGAGATAAAAATGAAACTTCTACACCCTGTATCTCCGAAACTAAGCATTTTAGGACATACATTTATACGAACTTTTTTACTTATTTTTATTCGCAGAATATGCCGCCGGAGTTTCGGAATACAGTTCGGACCACCCTGTATATAGTTAATACATGACATACATGTCTTCAGATTGTCTTTAAAAAAGGAAAATCTTTTATTATTAACTTTTTGAGATTTTTTTCTTGTTAAGACAAACCGGGGACATAGTGTATGCAAAGATTAAGACTACTCTTTGGTTGTATGCATACAGGGTGACAATTTGAAAACGAACAGTATTTAATATTACCTCTACCGATGATAGTATGAAAATTTGGCGAAACACGTCAATTTACATATCAAGGGGGACAATTTTTGATGCATTTGTTGACGTGTTACTTTCAACCCTTTGACCCCCAGGGCACCTACCTCTAAAATTTTAAATAGCAACCCCTATTTCTACATAAACTGCATTATTTTTTTGAGAATTTTATAAGGAACACAAAAATGGTAAAAGAAATAGGGGTTGCCATTTAAAATTTTAGGGGTACGTGCCCTGGGGGTCAAAGGGTTCAAAGTAACACGACAACAAATGCCTCAAAAATTGTCCCTCTTGATATGTAAATTGACGTATTTCGCCAAATTTTCATACTATCATCGGTAGAGGTAATATTAAATACTGTTCGTTTTCAAATTGTCACCCTCTATATTACGGTTAAAGTCCGATATCCGGTTAATGTTTGGGTTTGGTTTTGTTTTTGGTTGTTTTGTTTTATTAAATTGTACTGAAGCTGTGGTTGGTTCCTTGTGAAACATCGTTGAAATATTAGTATTTTAATAAAGCACGCTTTTAGATGTTTCAAAAAACTTTTAATAAGAGTAACTTTAACTCTACATATATGTTTCGGCTTGTTAGGCCTTTTTCAAGAGTTTTTTAAGAACTAATCGTCTAACTACACTGTAACTATATATATATTTGCTATTGGGGTGGGTTCAGAGAGTTTACAATAGGAGTAATAAAAAATGTGTTTAGAAATCCTTGTTGGTCGTTAACATTATTTTCGTTTTTAACAGATTTTAGTATGTCTAACTGTTCAATGTAATTTAAGCGTCTACCTTTTGTTTCTCTGTGTAGTAAGTTAATTGAGTTTTCATTAATTTTGTGATTATTTACTATACAATGAGTTGCAAGACCAGAACTATGCTGGAGATTATTAATATACTTTACATGTTCTTTAATCCTTATATCTACATTTCTACCTGTTTGGCCTATGTACACGGCATCACAATCATTGCAATCCACCCTATATACACCCGACTTATTTTTGACATTAGTTTTGTCTTTATTATTTAATAAAATTTGACCTAAATTTCTTTTATTTACGTTAATAGTTTTACATCCTATTTTATTGAGATTATTTGATATTTTGTTAGTTAAATTAGGAATGTAGTTTAAAAGTCGATAATTGTTATTGTCTTTAGAATTAGCGGAATAAAAATTTTTCATTAATATTTTCTTTTGTTTTTTCTTTAGCATATTATTAATAAGGGAACACTTATATCCATTGTTGATGGCGATTTGTTTAATATGTTTTGTTTTATGTTATTCTCGAGATTAACCGGGTAATGTCGACATTAACCGGATATTGAACCTTAACCGTAACATATACATAATATAAGTATATCGTTTGTAATCTTAATATGTTGTTGTTTTATTCTAAAATTGACAGATTCCATACACTTTTGTATCAATTCTAGAAATAAAGATTATGTTTTGACAGTGGGTTCACAGTTTAATTCGCCTCTACAACGGATATTTTTTTAAAATTTATTTCGTATTTTTTTTAAATAAATTATTTTATTTATCAATTTTTTTGCTTTCATTTCATTTTTCCCTATTTAGTTTTGTTTAATAATTTCCCTAATTTTATTGATATCTCCTGTTTATGTCCATCAATCTTCATTAGTATATTTATATTATATATCATATTGTCACTGGTCGGGTTTTATAGGTTGTTCTTGTCATATTTGTACTTGAAGATATGTTCTTCGGGAATGTTGCCTAGCTGCAGTAGATGTGGGAGGCAATTTTGATAAAAGTACCGTGCTGTTTGCTTGACCAACTAACTTTCAATAAGTTAGTTAACAAGCGTATCTTTGCTCACTAAGGCTCCCTTCAGATGATTTAAGTTTGTATAGTTTCAGTATAAACGTCTCTCCAGCTTTTTCAATTACTTCAGGTGTTGACTTTGCGTTGTTAAAAATATAGACGATACTATCAAGGTCTTTTTCTTTATTAAATATTTGTACGTGTTGTTGTTTTCCTTTTCCAAAAAATCCAGATGTTGTGTCACACCCGCTAATAGCGTGAATAAATAAAATTGATTTTTTTTTAAATTACGTATAATACTGGATGATTGCAAGACTCTCGAACTACACATTTGTTGTTTCACATTACCTATGACTTCTTTCAGAAAAAGAATGTCTTTTTCATCGGGGGAAATTGCTGCTAATAAAACAAGATCGACATCTTGTCCAACGACTAGAACTTGTTCATTTTTCTCAGATATTTGGATGGCAGTACGAATAATTTGAACATCAGCAAACAAAATTGTGTAAAAAGATGCAGTTGCATTAAAGCCGGCATGAAATGTACAACTATGTGCGGAACCTGTCGTGGGCAAAGTTGTTCGAATATTGAGCACATTCTAGAAACTATAGACGATGACAATATGTAGATGAAAGTAAGAATGTTAGTTTAGTGGAATACGCAATGTTTTTGTTTATATTATACAGTATTATATCTGTTGCGTGTATAATTAACACGTTAAAATACCTTGGGAGACTATAATTTGAAAGGCGACCTGTATTTTTTTGTACTCAATTTTTCAAACGGTTATTGCTCGAAATACATTGGATAAATATAAATAATGAATAGAACCTTTTTTGTAGCAAATTTTATAAGGAATATTTTAACAAGAATAAAATTTTCTATGCGACTAATGGTTTTCGAGAAAAACGAGAAAAACCACCGCTGTGCGTATTGGGGGTGAAGCTCACATTTTACAGTTAGGAACTCTTTTGATTTTAAAAAGTCTCCTTTTAGTACGTATAACCTCAACATATCAAAACTTTATAATTTTTTTTTTCTAAATATGTTAATATCAACGTACTACATGAGTATACTGTTTACAGATATCTAATGATTTTTTGACCATTTTTGCCAATAGCAGTTACTTCTCGGAGCAAAATATCTGATAATAATTAATAAATTTATCTGTGATATTTATCTATCTAGCGGTTATACTTCTATGTTGAATGAATTTAATAGTTTTTTAAAGAAAAATAATAATTTAGTTATTAAAACGTACTTCACTGATAATAAACCCTTAATTAATGCCTTATGATCGAATAAAAACGGCGTCAACGATGGCTATGAAATGAAGATCGCTGTCATTTTATATGTAAAATTATACGGGAAATGTCATCGATCGTCATTTCCAAGCCAACTGGACGCCGTTTTTTTTTCGATCATACGGTATTTATAATACAAATTCCTAAATCTGATTAGAAGTTCTAAAAGACGAATATATTATACATACAAAAAGTCTACGAGTATAAGTAAGCCATGAACTATATGTTTTATTTTGTTTCAGGTGAGTGTCCCTAAACAGCTTACCAGTAGTGTATCAGAAAGCTTGCCTGATGTAAGTATTAAAAATTACAGGAACTCAGTGGAGATTGAATGCTAACAGTATTGTATTGCAAAATACATTAACATGTCATAAAACTATATATTTTATCTACAACCGTTTAGTTATAACGTCACTATTTTTTTAGTATTTCAGTATTTCAGTTACGTTATGAGATTCATAACACAACTAGTGGTGTTATGAATCTATAACACAACTAGTTTTTATAATAACGAAAAACAACTACGAACATCTAAATATATTAATTTTTGATACAAATTCCTACTACTAATTATTATAAATATTAATAACACCATTTTTTACACTTCTTCAAAACAATTCCTGCTGCTGATGATGATGACGATGATAATAGTGAAGGTCTAACTGAAAAGTCTAAGGCCTGTCTGTCACCATTATAATTAAAAAAATGTGACAAATGTCATAGTTAAAGGTGGGCGACTAATAAACGAAAATTAAAACAGCATTTTCGTATTTTTCGGTTGTAGATAAAACGTTGTACATGACACGTGCGTTTAAACATGATTACAACACTCGTGTGATTAGAACGTTCACACTTGTTGTTGTAATCATGTTCATAAATACACTTGTACTGTAAATAACTATTACGAATTAAGGATGCTTCACGCTACACCGTAACGGGTCCGAGCCGTGCGTCGGTGAAGACACCGGCCAAATATTGTCAAGTGTTCTTTACACATATACATTCATGCTAAGCCGAGCACGGTCCGAGCTTCGCCGGAACGCGTCCGTGCCCCGTCCAAGAAATGTCGGTGTACATTTTTCCTCGGATCCGCTACGTTCCGGCCCCGTTGCGGCAAACATAAATTAGAGATGGGCAAAAGTAACCGGTTTTTTGAATAACCGGTATTTTCCTCTAAAATAACCGGTTATTTAAAGGTAGTTTTTTTTTCACCAGTTAACCTAATAACCTTGCATTACTTTCAATAACCTATAGCCGGTTATTTTTTAAAAAATCGTACTTGTTTAAAACAAGTAACAATTAAATATTAGCTGTTTGAATCGTAAATTTCGAAGGAGCGAACGGCACGGATCTTCCAGATATTACGACGATAACGGGAGATCCCGCTCCCGCTCCCAAAACGAAAATATATGACATCAAACATCAAATGTCAAAATTAAATCAGGCATCAGGCGAACGCTGATAATAATCAAAACAACAGCCGAATGGCCCTGACAGGTCAGGCCGTAAAACAAAGTACTAATGCCATAGACTACTACTAGCCACCAGCTAGCCAAGTGATACGAACCTAACTTCAAATAGATTCTCTAAATTCTATATTTAAATTTTAACCGACTTTAACGGAATTTCAACGGTTCTTCAAAAGTTTTCCATGGTTTCGCCCAGTTTCACCGTAAATATATTTTATTTGTAGTTTGAAGTCTCTCTTGAAGCTTAGACTAAGAATACAAAATTGAAGTTCAAGTAACGAATGAAGATACTCTTTCATTATTTATTCATTCAGTCTCCTTATTTTTCTTTGGTATTTGATTAAAATAACTTGGTTGTAGATTGTAGAACTTGTGAGTTGTGTGGTTTATTTGAACGTTAAGTAATTACTAGTTTTAATATCATATCCATGTCTACTCAAAAAAAATGAGGTTAGCATTTTTATTTAAATTCATTTTGTACATATACATACTTACATTGCTACAATCTCTATTTAATCATGCGATTTAACTAAGTTTATTATCTAAATTTGAAGTAGACCTATGGAGTGTAGAGGTAAGTAAACCTATAGGAAAACTAAATATTTAGTTTTGCTAGGTTAGGTTATTTGAATAACCGGTTAATTTGTGTCGGTTAATTTTGTCAAGTTATTATTTTTTAAAGATAATTCCGGTTAACCTATAACCGGTTTTTTACCAATAACCGCCCATCTCTACTCCAAAACTCGATCGCACCAATGTGAAACGGCTCATATGTATTCTACAGCAACTTTTGGCCTTGGCTGCGTGGAGAACGTGATTGAGGCCGTGATCGCACCAGTGTGCGTACAGCTTTATGCGGGAAAGTACACACTCGCCGAGGCAATCCGAGGCGCGTCAAAAAAGACTGTCTTAACTAGTGTTGGGAAAATTCGAATTAAATAATACGACTAATTCGATAGTAAATTAAAACTAACTAATTCGAATTATCTTTTTCGATATAATCGAGATAAAAATTAGTAGTATTTTATATTATATCTGTGGTAACCGAATTACAAATGAACATAAAACATAACCTCTTATGGAAGAATACGAATATTAATAATTAGTATAGTACTATTAGTAGTATATCTTTCGTTCTGAACGAACTGAAAATTTTCACTTAAACTGATTTATAAAGGGAATCGACAAAGAAAGGAACGATCCGATATAGAAAAATCCAGAAATCATTGTTACTTCCTATACCACGTAGGAATAAATCAGTTTAAGTGAAAATTTTCATTTCGTTCAGAACGAAAGAATACTACTATTATTTGGTTCATTTCCATCTCACCCAAATTTCACCGAACACCGCCGAACACTAAAATTAGTTTTTTTCTTTTATCTAAATAATTATTGATTGCAACTGATAAAATAAAAAGAAATATGGGTATACCGAAATATGAACCGCACGTAAACAAGGACATACTTATATCGTTTTAGAAGAAGCTTCTATTTTAGATATGAGCTTTTCAATAGGAATTGAAACAATCATAAACTCGGCACTTTTAAATTTTAAACTTTAAATTATGGTTTAATTTATTAAACGGCTTCGGCACAGTTAATAGAATACATTGAATAAAGAATATTTTTTTTTATTTTTTATTCGGTGATAGAATATAGGTATGGCAATGGTTCAGAATTTGTTTAAAATATCCCCTAGACGAGCACTAGCTGGGACGAATTTATTTTTAGGTTAAATTTATAATACTACTAAATAATTCGAATTATTAATTCGATTGTGAAATATGAATTATTACTATTATCTGATGGTGAAAATAATTGATTATTCCCATCACTAATATCTATATTCTCACGGGCCTATAGCGACTGTTTTGTAATCGGCACGGACATGATCCCCGTTGTCCACTGGTGTAACATTATATTGAAGGTTCGACGTGGCTCGGTGTCTATTTCTTCACGGAACGTGCCTGGTTTCAAGCACGCCCTGGTGTACCGTGAATCATCCTTTACATTTTTGTATGTAACTAGTTGCATTGATTTTTTTAAGTTTAAAGATAGATTTAAAATAAACTGAGAACGCTAACAGAGACCATCTAATCTCTCTTCTTTTTACCAGGCTCGATTTGTTCTGTTTTTATATTTGGACATTTTAATATTTCTTTTTTTTTAAATAATATATTTTGTATAAGTTTTATACCGATCGGCATTTCTTTGGGTGCCGATATTCGTACGGATAATAAGGGTACGATCAATACTCTAAGGTAGGGTATACAGGGTGTCCCAGGCTGAGCGTGCATTAGAAGTTTCTAGAGTACTACAATATCTAGATCGGATGTTTTTTGCAAGCATTATTTTACAATGAGATCTATGGATTAAAAATATTTTCAATATGGCGGCAATACCGGAAGTTGACAGCAACTTCTATATTTTAAATGGATACCACCATTTTTTAATTACTTTTTTATACATGTTCCTATACTTAAAATATATCGTTTTTAAGATTTAAATGTAAAATCTCTGACGAGGGGACTCAAAAAACTCACAATCTTTAAGGATGTTGTTCAGATTGTGAGTTTTTTGAGTCCCCTACCCAGGGGTGGATGGGCCATATGGGAAAACGGGAAAATTCCCGGTGGGCCGGTGGAAAGATGGGCCGGTGGGCCGGTCCCGATCAGAGCTCAAAAAAGATTGGACTAGCAAAAATTAAATGGTCAATCTTCTAACTAAAGTGACGTAAGATCCTTAGTGACTCCATAACTAACTAATCAATTTGCATCAGTATAATCGTCAGTTGCTTTCAAACATAAACACCAATTTTAAAATAACTATTTTAAAATGTCTTTCTCTGGGACACTTATAATTTTAATAGTCATCTGTTGTTTGTTCGGTTTGAAAATGTTTATTATAGAAGGTGAGTCTATAAGTGCAAATATTTTCAGGGCTGGTAGATCTCAATAAAATAAACATAATATATTCTCTTTATCGAGTTTCAAATCCAAGTTATTAAAGTTTGGAAATTTAAAAAAAAATATGTAGATTTATTTTAAAAAAAATTTGAGCCACCTCAATTTTTCTGTATTTGCATCTCTTTTAGTATCGTAATATCAGAGATTAAGAAACTATACCATGGGAGAAAATTTGCGGTGAACAGAAAGTTCTAAAAAGTTTTCTAAAATATACAGGAAAATTTAAAAGAAAATGCTAGATTTTTAACATCTTTTTTTTGCAAAAAAAACTCATAGACGTGTTCCTAGGGTCGAAATATACTACCTACCCCTGAAAATATTTGCACTAATTTAAGGCTCACCCTGTATAGTTTTACCCACTATTCTTTTATTAATAAAAAATAAATACGACTGATCATAGCAAAAAAGAATAAATAGAATTAGGTAAATTTAAATAGTCTCGATCTAAATGTATACCAAGAATACGGTAGCGTAGATTGACAACTAGGGGCCTCGGTGCAATATTTTTCGAGTTCCCCTTTGTAAAAAGGTAGACGAATTTGACGTGAACTCTGCGGTTGACGGAGAAAACATATCTATGCTTGGCTTGAATTGGGAACGGACTAAAAGTCTGAGAACTAAAAGCCAAGTCTAAATTGTTGTTTAAAATGTTTTTAAAAAGGCCAAAATGAATTTGCTAAAAATTGCTGAGACAGCAGAGAAGAGTTAAATAAGGTTTAAACTAGATTAGATAATAAAATATTAATATTTCTCGAAAATCCAAATATTCTTATTATGGACTGTAACATAGCATTACATCAGAATACTTTTATATCCACTGACTAGGTATTGCCTAGGTTTTTTTCGTTTGAGTCATGGCATTATCATACAAGATGCCAAATGTAGAAAAGTATAGAGGAAAAGTTTCGTGATAAGAACTATATAATGATGAACTTAATGCAGAGAATAAGCATATATGTAGGGTTTTTTGGCCTTTTTTTTCGCTACTCGTATTTTGTTTATAACTATATAATAACCTAAAAAATACTATAGTTGTAATGGCGACCGCGGTTCATTCAGTTAAAAACACGTGTACACGAGGAGGCTGCTGCTGTAGCAGAAAAGGGAGAATTTCTTTCTACAATGTGTAAGAAAGTATACATATATCCGAAAAGCTAAGAAAATAATGTATTTCACGGAGGATTGGGTCAGCTAAACTGAATGAATCAGGGAGTCTTAAAGTTTCTCAAAATCGTAGCCTATTCAAGATCAAATTACCGTTATTGATAATGGAAATAAAACAGTAGCACCCTGTAAAACTGAGTCATTTTGTAGTAAAAATTCCAATGTCCGACCCAATATTGGTCTTTACGAAAATTTTGATCAAGACAATTTATTTTTTTTTTAAAACCTGAGGCAAAAGAGCTTTTTCGCACGAGCGAAAAACACCCTTACTTTTTATGTATATATTAATAAATAAAATATGTTTCTTCGTTATGGTCATTTTGTTTTTGTGGATTTGGGCCGGTTGCCTGTTTTTCCCGGGCCGGTTTCCACTTCCCATCCACCCCTGTTTGCATGGATCCATTTTTAGCACGTACTACACCAAAACACTTTAACACTGGACGTGCGTTTCGCTAACCAAGTTAGCATCATCAGCAGATGATATAGTGTGCAAAAATAAAGTGTTTTGATGTATTGTGATGAAGTAGTGTTTTATTTTGTTGTTAGGTTCCAACCCCCTACCGGTTGAGAAAGATTTCAACCCCCTACTGTAATAACAATATGGCTGCCGAAATAAATTTTTGAATTTCCCTTTCGATATCATTATCAGAATTTTGGTTTGGTTTGGCTGTTATTAAATTATGGACAGTTTCTAAGGTTTAAAATAAGAAGATAGAAATATTATTTTGATATTTGAGTAGTTATCAGTTATTGTTTGCATCATTCATTGTAGGTTAGATGTTATGGTACATTCATTAAGAGCGCCGAGCGTCAAAATTCAAAATTTTCAATTTTTTTTTCATAAAAAATACCTCAGGCTTGTTTCTGAGGTCGATATATACTACCAGTTAAAATACTTGCACTTATTTCTGGGACACCCTGTAGGGTTTCTCACCGTAGTCGTTCGTTAGAAGTTTTTGAGGTTAGGAATAACTTAGAAATTTGAAATTTCGAGACTTAGGGTTATTTAAAATTTCCTTTCATTAAAAAATATTTTCAAGGTCACACCACTTATCAAGCACCACCATTAACTTCCTTATTTTAAATGGAACACCCTGTATATTATTTTATTTTTGGATTTCTAAGGAAATTTTATGATGAGTTTCATTAGGTTTTCCTATGACTATTTTCAACTCATTCTCAGATATCTTGATTTATTTGAAAAGTTTTACAGATTTACCACTATTTTTAACAGAGGGTTTTTTACTCATATTTAATTGGGGATAAACGTTTCTGCGGTAAACTGGAGCAGAGGACTAATACTTTTGAAGTCCATATTGACAACTAATTTATCGTATACAGGGTGTCCGAAATTTGATAACTGATTAGATTATTTTCAAACTCAAAAAAGTTCATTTTTTCAAATGAGACGCCCTGTATATTTTTCGATAGTTGGATGTAGAATTCAATCTGCATCGATTTGCTATAACTTTCCCTATACCCATTTTCAACGGTTTTCTTGTTAATCCTTATTTTTTATTTTAATTCAATTTTTGGCAGAATCGACAATTATCGTTTGTGTTTTTTAAAATAAAATAATTATGTTAAAGTAACGAAATTGAATGTAATTAGAACATACGAACAAAACAGGAACAAAACAAAAGTGAAATCATATAAAATATAACATAACATAACAAAACCAACATATAACAGTAACGGTGAGGCATTAATTATTAACACTAGACGTTAGTGTATCCCTACCACAATAAAAAAGTAAACACAATAATTACAAAAATTATTGTTCGAAGTAACCGCTATTTTGGTTGAAACATTGAAAGCTCTGCGATGCACTCCTTGCGAAACAGACCTCCAGATTTTGTCTGGGCATAGATTAAGTAAACGCATGCTTAACAGGGTTTAAAAACTTTAATGTTATATTTTATACGTTTTCACTTTTGTTTTGTTCCTGTTTTGTTCGTATGTTCTAATTACATTCAATTTCGTTACTTTAACTAAATTATTTTATTTTAAAAAACACAAACGATATTGTCGATTCTGTCAAAAAAACTGAATTAAAGTAAAAAATACGGATTAACAAGAAAACCGTTGAAAATGGGTATAGGGAAAATTATAGCAAACTGATGCAGAATTGAATTCTGCATCTAACTATCGAAAAATATACAGGGTATCTCATTTGAAAAATGAACTTTTTTGAGTTTGAAAATAATCTAATAAGTTATCAAATTTTGGACACCCTGTATGCAATAAATTAGTTGTCAATATGGACTTAGAAAGCATTAGTCCTCTTCGGTTTACCGCAGACGCGTTTATCACCGATTCAAAATGAGTAAAAGACCCACTGTCAAAATCTGTAAAAAAATTTCAAATAAATCAAGATATCTGAGAAACAGTTGAAAATAGGTATAGGAAAACCTAATGAAACTCATCATAAAATTTTCTTAGAAATCCAAAAGTAAAATAATATACAGGGTGTTACATTTAAAATAAGGAAGTTAATAGCGACTTCCGGTGTAATCGGAAGTGGTGTGTCCTTGAAAATATTTTTAAATGAAAGGAAATTTTAAATAACCCTAAGTCTCAAAATTTCAAACTTCTAAGCGTTTCCTAACCCCAAAAACTTCTAACGAACGGCTACGGTGAGAAACCCTGTAAATACATAGCACAGATAAACAAGTATAGAAAGCATGACTACATACTGCATCTTAAGAAATGTGAACAAAAAATAAATATGAAAGTAAAAAAAAACTCTGGTTAAAATTGTACTTAAAAAAAGAAACAATTATCATAGAACAAACGATTTCACTTCAGATAGTTCCAAAGTCTACTAGGCTAAATAGATTGTTAAACTACACACTATTTCTTTGCTGTTTCTACTATTTTGATACCAGTGTTCATGTTAGCAGACTTACTGTTTTTAATGAATTTTCAAAAGATGAGAACATATTTTATTAAAATAACTCTGAAGAATACATTGTTTTTCTTTTTCGATAATTGATTTTTAAAGTAGAACCTAATTAACAAAGTTAACCTAGTTAAACAAAATATGTCTCAAGTTGTTTTAGTTACCATAATTAAATTTTAACGTCACATCATATAAAATCGACAACCAGGATTGTCCTTTATCATTTTTTGTCTAAGACCAATTCGGCAATTATTTTCATTTACAAGGTGATTCAAACTTGACACATTTAGCTGATGGTCAGGAAAATGATAAATAAAGTTCAAATTTGGTCGATGGCATCCAAAAGGGGAATTTGTTTTTTTTCACATATTAATAATGTCATCTAAACTGTTGTTTTCACAACTTTACTTTTTTGCCATAATAATCGGAAAAAACATATTTTTTAAATAACTTTTAAGTTTTTTTTTCTCGCTTGGACAGCGAGACATCTTACTTAATTACAAAAATAACCACAAAACTGTGTATGCCCAATAAATCTATAGAATGGTGGAAAAATTAACGAGGATAGAGTCACATGAAACAGTTCATCATAGTACACATTGATCAAAATTACCGACAGAACTGATAAGCAATGACAGCAAAAAATTTCAAAACTGTAATGGTTGGGCCAACAGGGCATTGCAAGCTAAATAAGCATTTAAAGCTGAATTAACAACCAGCAAGCCATGTATACTTTTGTCAGAAAAAAACATCAGAACATATTTATTCTATGTCTGTGCAATGACAAATGCACTAGTCGATGACTTCAAGTTACTAGACTTTTGTTTCTTGTTACATTCATCATTTAAAAAAAGACAACTAGCGATGTACAAAAAGTATACCAAAATGTTAGCCAGTCCTTTTTGAATTACGTGAACTAATTTTGAAATTTCATTTACCACATTCTGGGTTTTATAGCGCAACGCGCCAAATTTGAACCACTACCAAAACTACGTCTCACGATAACTAAATTTTAGCAATTTTAGAAATGAAACTGGTCAATTAATTGATGGCAAGTTTAATAAAATACTTTTAAGCAAATTATTTTTGAGTCTTCTCGAAAATGTTATGGTCTTAAACAAAAATGACACTGCTAACAACACAGACTTTCACAGTAGTAATCTTAATATGTTGTTGTTTTATTCTAAAAATTGACAGATTCCATACACTTTTGTATCAATTCTAGAAATAAAGATTATGTTTTGACAGTGGGTTCACAGTTTAATTCGCCTCTACAACGGATATTTTTTTAAAATTTATTTCGTATTTTTTTTAAATAAATTATTTTATTTATCAATTTTTTTGTTTTCGTTTCATTTTTCCCTATTTAGCTTTTTTTAATAATTTCCCTAATTTTATTGATATCTCCTGTTTATGTCCATCAATCTTCATTAGTATATTTATATTACACCTAAAATCGCCGAATAGAAGAAAAAATTTATAAAGTTTTGATATGTTGAGATTAGACGCACCAAAAGGAGACTTTTCAAAATCAAAAGAGTTCTTAACTCCTAAGTGTGAGCTTCACCCCAAAAAACCACCCCCAATACGCCCTTCGATGGTTTTTCGCTTTTTTCTCAGAACCTGTTGGTCCCACAAAAATGTTATACTTACCAAAAATATTCCTTATATAATTTGCTACAAAAAAGGTTCTATTCATTATTTATATTTATCCAATGCATTTCGAGCAATAACCGTTTGAAAAATGTAGTACAAAAAATACAGGTCGCCTTTCAAATTATAGTCTCCCAAGGTATTTTAACGTGCTAAATATACACGCAACAGATATAATACTGTATAATATAAACAAAAACATTGCCTATTCCACTAAACTAACATTCATACTTTCATCTACATATTATTGTCATCGTCTATGTTTCTAGAATGTGCTCAGTATTCGAACAACTTTGCCCACGACAGGTTCCGCACATAGTGGTACATTTCATGCCGGCTTTAATGCAACTGCATCTTTTTACACAATCTTGTTTGCAGTTGCACGTTATTAATGACATAATTGAAGCAGAAGCGGGCGATTCTGTTGTATATAAAGGTGACAGGGTGTTGTTGATTTTCTTCCAGCCCCACTGGTCGAGTTTTATAGGTTGTTCTTGTCATATTTGTACTTGAAGATATGTTCTTCGGGAATGTTGCCTAGCTGCACTAGATGTGGGAGGCAATTTTGATAAAAGTACCGTGCTGTTTGCTTGACCAACTAACTTTCAATAAGTTAGTTAACAAGCGTATCTTTGCTCACTAAGGCTCGCTTCAGATGATTTAAGTTTGTATAGTTTCAGTATAAACGTCTCTCCAGCTTTTTCAATTTCTTCAGGTGTTGACTTTGCGTTGTTAAAATATAGACGATACTATCAAGGTCTTTTTTCTTTATTAAATATTTGTACGTGTTGTTGTTTTCTTTTCCAAAAATCCAGATGTTGTGTCACACCCGCTAATAGCGTGAATAAATAAAATTGATTTTTTTTAAATTACGTATAATACTGGATGATTGCAAGACTCTCGAACTACACATTTGTTGTTTCACATTACCTATGACTTCTTTCAGAAAAAGAATGTCTTTTTTCATCGGGGAAATTGCTGCTAATAAAACAAGATCGACATCTTGTCCAACGACTAGAACTTGTTCATTTTCTCAGATATTTGGATGGCAGTACGAATAATTTGAACATCAGCAAACAAAATTGTGTAAAAAGATGCAGTTGCATTAAAGCCGGTATGAAATGTACAACTATGCAAAAGTGGAACCTGTCGTGGGTAAAGTTGTTCGAATATTGAGCACATTCTAGAAACTATAGACGATGACAATATGTAGATGAAAGTAAGAATGTTAGTTTAGTGGAATACGCAATGTTTTTTGTTTATATTATACAGTATTATATCTGTTGCGTGTATAAATAACACGTTAAAATACCTTGGGAGACTATAATTTGAAAGGCGACCTGTATTTTTTGTACTCAATTTTTCAAACGGTTATTGCTCGAAATACATTGGATAAATATAAATAATGAATAGAACCTTTTTTGTAGCAAATTTTATAAGGAATATTTTAACAAGAATAAAATTTTCTATGCGACTAATGGTTTTCGAGAAAAACGAGAAAAACCACCGCTGTGCGTATTGGGGTGAAGCTCACATTTTACAGTTAGGAACTCTTTGATTTTAAAGTCTCCTTTTTAGTACGTATAACCTCAACATATCAAAACTTTATAATTTTTTTTCTAAATATGTTAATATCAACGTACTACATGAGTATACTGTTTACAGATATCTAATGATTTTTTGACCATTTTTGCCAATAGCAGTTACTTCTGGAGCAAAATATCTGATAATAATTAATAAATTTATCTGTGATATTTATCTATCTAGCGGTTATACTTCTATGTTGAATGAATTTAATAGTTTTTAAAGAAAAATAATAATTTAGTTATTAAAACGTAACTTCACTGATAATAAACCCTTAATTAATGCCTTATGATCGAATAAAAACGGCGTCAACGATGGCTATGAAATGAAGATCGCTGTCATTTTATATGTAAAATTATACGGGAAATGTCATCGATCGTCATTTCCAAGCCAACTGGACGCCGTTTTTCGACGATCATACGGTATTTATAATACAAATTCTAAATCTGATTAGAAGTTCTAAAAAGACGAATATATTATACATACAAAAAGTCTACGAGTATAAGTAAGCCATGAACTATATGTTTTATTTTGTTTCAGGTGAGTGTCCCTAAACAGCTTACCAGTAGTGTATCAGAAAGCTTGCCTGATGTAAGTATTAAAAATTACAGGAACTCAGTGGAGATTGAATGCTAACAGTATTGTATTGCAACATACATTAGCATGTCATAAAACTATTTTATCTACAACCGTTTAGTTTGTCACTATTTTTTTAGTATTTCAGTTACGTTATGAGATCTATAACACAACTAATTGCTATAATAACGAAAAACAACTACGAACATCTAAATATATTAATTTTTGATACAAATTCCTACTACTAATTATTATAAATATTAATAACACATTTTTTACACTTTTTCAAAACAATTCCTGCTGCTGATGATGATGACGATGATAATAGTGAAGGTCTAACTGAAAAGTCTAAGGTCTGTCTGTCACCATTATAATTAAAAAAATGTGACAAATGTCATAGTTAAAGGTGTTAAAGGTGGGCGACTAATAAACGAAAATTAAAACAGCATTTTCGTATTTTTCGGTTGTAGATAAAACGTTGTACATGACACGTGCGTTTAAACATGATTACAACACTCGTGTGATTAGAACGTTCACACTTGTTGTTGTAATCATGTTCATAAATACACTTGTACTGTAAATAACTATTACGAATTACGGATGCTTCACGCTACACCGTAACGGGTCCGAGCCGTGCGTCGGTGAAGACACCGGCCAAATATTGTCAAGTGTTCTTTACACATATACATTCATGCTAAGCCGAGCACGGTCCGAGTTTCGCCGGAACGCGTCCGTGCCCCGTCCAAGAAATGTCGGTGTACATTTTTCCTCGGATCCGCTACGTTCCGGCCCCGTTGCGGCAAACACATAGACTTAAAATAAAATATAGACTGAGCATCTCATTCATAAATAGCTGGAACATGCGGTCAGACACTGTCTTGTTATTGTTGTGTTATAGTTGTGTTATTGTTTTAGGTTATAACGAGTGCGACACGAGCATAGACTTAAAATAAAATATAGACTACGCTATTTACATCTCAACGCGGACAAACAACCTTTTTTGTACACATGTTTACTTCCGGGTACAGTCGACCGAGCCTTCCTCATCCAGCCTATGTTGTCACGTCTTTAATATTATCAATATTTTTTTTCTTGTTATACACATATATTGAGATATTAATACTACAGTTTAATAAAGTAGGTTTTAATATTCCATAGATGTATTAAATAGTCCTTATACTACTAAATTATAAGTCGGATACTGTTTAATAAGGATAAGTTCTTTACAATATGACAACACCGATTAGAGGCGAGGGAGCCTATTCATTCATTTATTACCTTAGTAGTACGTGTCGCACGTGTGCGGTAAAGCTTTGTTGCCGCTATCTCCCCGGCTGTATTAACGCATTTTCTTAGCTTGTAGTCCTTAAGTGTTTATTTTATTGACTTTTCTGTTCAAAAACTATAAAATATGGTTCGCCAGTGCCAAATTTGCAAGAAATTTGACTTAAATAATCCATTTAAGTCTTGAAACGACTTTTTGACCGGTAGGCAACTCTCAATTTACCCATTGGCAGTCAGTGGCGTTGTTGTAGAAAGGCGCTATTTAGATAATATTTTAGTAAAATGTAAAATCTGAATTTTTCTTTACATTACATTATTTACTTACTTACATTGTAACAAAATCATAATTATAACCCTGTTAATAATTAATAATGTTTTTATTAAAAATATATTCCGGTCTATTCTAAAATTATCTTCAGAATCTAAAATAACATACAAGAATTTTAAAATGATATTACATTATGAAACAATATTTTTTTAATATACCGGGTCGTCTCAAAAGTGGCTCAACCCTATAACTTGTTTATTTTTTCAGATAAAAAAAATGATTTTTTATGTTAGTAGGTATATGACATAAATTAGGATTTATTGACGTATTCAATTGTTTTTGGTCTCTTCCTGTTTCACCGAAATGATTACATCTTTTGATTTTTAAAGGCACCCTCGGTATATTGCTACTTTATTCGATAAAAAATGACTTCGAATAGAATGACATATCATATGTCAACTTTTGACATTGTCGCTTAAAAACAAATCCTATTTTAAATTTCAATCCAGGGTGCCATGGTGTTGTTAAAACACTAAGTTTTAACCAAGGAGCGGAAAATAGTTTTGATCGTTCAATAGGTTTCGTGTCTTGTGTCTAGGCCGGTTAAAAGATGTACAAATCGTATTTTTAATCATACATATGTCAATTTTTTTCAAATGGAACAAAGGGTGACTCATTAGCATATTTGGAAAAGCATTTTTATGAATATATTGATACCACACACTGGTATTTCGAGTCAAATTGTCGTTATGAACCGCGTGTTACAATTACAATTAAACCATATGCGAAAATGTCAAAAGTTGACATATGATATGTCATTCTATTCAGAGTGTCATTTTCTATCAAATAAAGTAGAAAGTATACCGAGGGTGCCGTTTAAAAATTAAAAGTTATAAAGTCATTTCCGGTGAAACAGGAAGTGACCAAAAACAGATGAATGCGTCAATCAATCCTAATTTATTTCATATACTAACATACTAAATCTTGTTTTTTTATTTGAAAATATAAAAATTATGGGGATGAGCCACTTTTTGAGACGCACCCGGTATAATAAAGACAGTACCGAGTTATAAATGTAGTTTTATTTTATCCATTTCTATCACCTTCCTTGCTTTTATCGGAACAGATTTATGTTTTCTCTAATTTAATAAGACATCACTTAACCAGAAAAAAATTAAACAAATCATATTTTTTTCTCTCCCTGTTGCCGATTCTATTATATCTGTGGAATAGATCCTGTTTTGATTAATATTAGGGGTTGTAAATGTTTGACTAAAATTAATAATTTATTATTAATTTCAAAAATTACCTAATTTCGTTTATAAAATTTTTCTATAACGTATTTTATTATTTTTATCCTTTTTGGACTTAAATTGTTTTTCTAAACTTTTATTTAAACCTGTCCTAAATCTTAATAAAATATAAAAAAGTTTAAATACGATATATTATAGCTTCATTAAAATAAAAAAATTACCCGGCTATGATACGAGAGTTCAGGTGTACTTGAGAAACGAAAGACAGTAGTTGTGTTTCTCGGCAGAGTCGTCAGGGGAACGATCGTTACGACAGAGACAACCTATCTATCGCTCGTGTCGCACTCGTTATAACCTAAAACAATAACACAACAATAACAAGACAGTGTCTGACCGCATGTTCCAGCTATTTATGAATGAGATGCTCAGTCTATATTTTATTTTAAGTCTATGCACAACACTGTCTTTCGTTTCTCAAGTACACCTGAACTCTCCGTATCATAGCCGGGTAATTTTTTTATTTTAATGAAGCTATAATTAAATTAAAAATATATCGTATTTAAACTTTTTTATATTTTATTAAGATTTAGGACAGGTTTTTAAATAAAAGTTTAGAAAAACAATTTAGAGTCCAAAAGGGATAAAAATAATAAAATACACGTTATAGAAAAAAATTTTATAATCAAAATTAGGTAATTTTGAAATTAATAATAAATTATTAATTTTAGTCCAAACATTTACAACCCTAATATTAATCAAAACAGGATCTATTCCACAGATATAATAGAATCGAGTGACAGGGACAGAAAAAAAAAAAATATGATTGTTGTAATTTTTTTTTTCTGGTTAAGTGATGTCTTATTATGTAAATTAGAGAAAACATAAATCTGTTCCATTAAAGCAAGGAAGGTGATAGGAAGTGGATAAAATAAAAACTACATTTATTTAACTCGGTACTGTCTTTATTATACCAGGTGCGTCTCAAAAGTGGCTCTTCCCCATAATTTTTATATTTTCAAATAAAAGACAAGATTTAGTATGTTAGTATATGAAATAAATTAGGATTGATTGACGCATCTCAATTGTTTTGGTCACTTCCTGTTTCACCGGAAATGAATATAACTTTTAATTTTTAAACGGCACCTCGGTATATTTTACTTTATTCTACTCTTTTATTTAGAAAATGACACTCTGAATAGAATGATATATCATATGTCAACTTTTGACATTTTCGCATATGGTTTTAATTGTAATTGTACACACGTGGTTCATAGCGACAATTTGACCTGAAATACCAAGTGTGTGGTATCAATTAATTCATAAAAAATGCTTTTTCAAATATGCTAATGAGTCACCCTTGTTCCATTTGAAAAATTGACATATGTATGGATTTAAAAATACGATTTGTACATCTTTTAACCGGCCTAGACAAGACACGAAACCTATTAGACGATCAAACTATTTTCCAAGGCTCCTTGATTAAAACTTAGTGGATTGAAAAAAACTGGATTGAAATTTGGCAAAATAGGATATGTTTTTAAGCGACAATGTCAAAAGTTGACATATGATATGTCATTCTATTCAGAGTGTCATTTTTTATCGAATAAAGTAGTTAGATTCTGAAGATAATTTTAAAATAAACCGGAATATATTTTTAATAAAAACATTATTAATTATTAACAGGGTTATAATTATGATTTTGTTACAATGTAAGTAAGTAAATAATGTAATGTAAAAGAAAAAATTCAGATTTTACATTTTACTAAAATATTATCTAAATAAGCGCCTTTCTACAACAACGCCACTGACTGCCAATGGGTAAATTGAGAGTTGCCTACCGGTCAAAAAGTCGTTTCAAGACTTAAATGGATTATTTAAGTCAAATTTCTTGCAAATTTGGCACTGGCGAACCATATTTTATAGTTTTTGAACAGAAAAAGTCAATAAAATAAACACTTAAGGATTACAAGCTAAGAAAATGCGTTAATACAGCCGGGGAGATAGCGGCAACAAAGCTTTACCACACACGTGCGACACGTACTACAAGGTAATAAATGAATGAATAGGCTCCCTCGCCTCTAATCGGTGTTGTCATATTGTAAAGAACTTATCCTTATTAAACAGTATCCGACTTATAATTTAGTAGTATAAGGACTATTTAATACATCTATGGAATATTAAAACCTACTTTATTAAACTGTAGTATTAATATCTCAATATATGTGTATAACAAGAAAAGAAATATTGATAATATTAAAGACGTGACAACATATGCTGGATGAGGAAGGCTCGGTCGACTGTACCCGGAAGTAAACATGTGTACAAAAAAGGTTGTTTGTCCGCGTTGAGATGTAAATAGTGTAGTCTATATTTTATTTTAAGTCTATGGGCAAACATAAATGAGCCGCGGCGGTGCACGGCCCCACCATGCTCCGATTTCAGACTGCAGCATATCTATTAGTGTTGGAAAAATTCGAATTAAATAATACGACTAATTCGATAGTAAATTAAAACTAACTAATTCGAATTATCTTTTTCGATATAATCGAGATAAAAATTAGTAGTATTTTATATTATATCTGTGGTAACCGAATTACAAATGAACATAAAACATAACCTCTTATGGACGAATACGAATATTAGTAATTAGTACAGTACTATTAGTAGTATTCTTTCGTTCGGAACGAACTGAAAATTTTCACTTAAACTGATTTATAAAGGGAATCAACAAAGAAAGGAATGATCTGATATAGAAAAATCCAGAAATCAATGTTATTTCCTATATCACGTAGGAATAAATCAGTTTAAGTGAACATTTTCATTTCGTTCAGAACGAAAGAATACTACTATTATTTGGTTCATTTCCATCTCACCCAAATTTCACCGAAACACTAAAATTAATTTTCTTCTTTTTTATCTAAATAATTATTGATTGCAACTGATAAAATAAAAAGAAATACGAACCGCACGTAAACAAGGACATACTTATATCGTTTTAGAAGAAGCTTTTATTTTAGATATGAGCTTTTTTCAATAGGAATTGAAACAATCATAAACTCGGCACTTTTAAATTTAAAACTTTAAATTATGGTTTAATTTATTAAACAGCTTCGGCACAGTTAATAGAATACATTAAATAAAGAATATTTTTTTTATTTTTTATTCAGTGATAGAATATAGGTATGACAATGGTTCAGGTTTGTTTAAAATAGCCCCTAGACGAGCACTAGCTGGGACGAATTTATTTTTAGGTTAAATTTATAATACTACTAAATAATTCGAATTATTAATTCGATTATGAAATATGAATTATTACTAATTATTCGATGGTGAAAATAATTCGATTATTCCCATCACTAATATCTATATATTCTACGGGCCTATAGCGACTGTTTTGTAATCGGCACGGACATGATTGTCCATTCGGCCGTTGTCCACTCGGTGTAACATATATTGAAGGTTCGGACGTGGCTCGGTGTCTACTTCACGGAACGTGCCCGGCTCGGGCACGCTCCGGTGTACCGTGAATCATCCTTTACATTTTTGTATAACTAGTTGCATTGATTTTTTTAAGTTTTAAGATAGATTTAAAAATAAACTGGAGAACGCTAACAGAGACCATCTAATCTCTTCTTTTTACCAGGCTCGGATTTGTTCTGTTTTTATATTTGGACATTTTTAATATTTTTTAAATAATATATTTTGTATAAGTTTTATACCGGTCGGCATTTCTGACCTTGGGTGCCGATATTCGTACGGATAATAAGGGTACGATCAATACTCTAAGATAGGGTATACAGGGTGTCCCAGGCTGAGCGTGCATTAGAAGTTCCTAGAGTACTACAATATCTAGATCGGAAGTTTTTTGCACATCATTATTTTACAATGAGATCTATCGATTAAAAATATTTTCAATTTGACGGCAATAGCGGAAGTTGGCAACAACTTCTATATTTTAAATGGATACCACCATTTTTTAATTACTTTTTGATTATACATGTTCCTATACTTAAAATATATCGTTTTTAAGTTATTAAGATTTAAATGTAAAATCTCTGACGAGGGGACTCAAAAAACTCACAATCTTTTAGGATGTTGTTCAGATTGTGAGTTTTTTGAGTCTCCTACCCAGGGGTGGATGGGAAAACGGGAAAATTCCCGGTGGGCCGGTGGGCCGGTCCCGATCAGAGCTCAAAAAAGATTGGATTAGCAAAAATTAAATGGTCAATCTTCTAACTAAAGTGACGTAAGATCCTTAGTGACTCCATAACTAACTAATCAATTTGCATCAGTATAATCGTCAGTTGCTTTCAAACATAAACACCAATTTTTAAAATAACTATTTTAAAATGTCTTTTTCTGGGACACTTATAATTTTAATAGTCATCTGTTGTTCGTTCGGTTTGAAAATGTTTATTATACAAGGTGAGTCTATAAGTGCAAATATTTTCAGGGCTGGTAGATCTCAATAAAATAAACATAATATATTCTCTTTATCGAGTTTCAAATCCAAGTTATTAAAGTTTGAAAATTTAAAAAAAAAATATATGTAGATTTATTTTAAAAAAAATTTGAGCCACCTCAATTTTTCTGTATTTGCATCTCTTTTAGTGCCGTAATATCAGAGATTAAGAAACTATACCATGGGAGAAAATATGCGGTGAACAGAAAGTTCTAAAAAGTTTTCTATAATATACAGGAAAATTTAAAAGAAAATGCTAGATTTTTAACATCTTTTTTTTGCAAAAAAAACTCATAGACGTGTTCCTAGGGTCGAAATATACTACCTACCCCTGAAAATATTTGCACTAATTTAAGGCTCACCCTGTATAGTTTTACCCACTATTCTTTTATTAATAAAAAAAAATAAATACGACTGACTGGCAGCAAAAAAAAAGAATAAATAGAATTAGGTAAATTTAAATAGTATCGATCTAAATGTATACTAAGAATACGGTAGCGTAGATTGACAACTAGGGGCCTCGGTGCAATATTTTTCGAGTTCCCCTTTGTAAAAAGGTAGACGAATTTGACGTGAACTCTGCGGTTGACGGAGAAAACATATCTATGCTTGGCTTGAATTGGGAACGGACTAAAAGACAAGTCTGAGAACTAAAAGCCAAGTCTAAATTGTTATTTAAAATGTTGCCAAAATGAATTTGCTAAAAATTGCTGAGACAGCAGAGAAGAGTTAAATAAGGTTTAAACTAGATTAGATAATAAAATATTAATATTTCTCGAAAATCCAAATATTCTTATTATGGATTGTAACATAGCATTACATCAGAATACATTTATATCCACTGACTAGGTATTGCCTAGGTTTTTTTCGTTTGAGTCATGGCATTATCATACAAGATGCCAAATGTAGAAAAGTATAGAGGAAAAGTTTCGTGATAAGAACTATACAGGGTGTTTCAAAACAAATGCGAAAAACTTCAGGGGGTGATTCCTTGTTCAAAATAAAGGGTAGTTTGCTTCATAAACGTTGGGTCAAAAGTCAACCATTAGGGAGATATTGCGGTACAAAGATGGCGGAAAAATAATGTTTTTATTTTTTATCTTGAAAACGAAAACAGATAGACTAATAAAATTTTATGGAAGTATTACTGTTATGAAAACACACTTTCTGGTAATTTTTTCACTTTTTAAAATGAGTGGAAGGTTGGAAATAAACTACCCCTATCATTCTTGTTAACGAAATTTAAAGAAAAATCTTATCAAACACATGCAAAAAAATTAATTTGGATAGTTTAGTTTGTTTAGAAATTTTTTTATCTCTGTATTTTTTTGATAAAACTCACCGATTTGAAATTAAAATATAAAATGTAAAGCATTACATGTCAGGACAAAAACATTTTCTGATAAAGAATCTAGTGGGCTGCTGTAATTTTTAGGAAAAATCTAGTCGGCCGCTGTTACTTTTTAGGATGTTCCTAATATTATTTTATTTGACATTACTCTACTGCAATACGTTATTATCTAGATGATTATTATTATCGTTATTATCACTAGATTCTTAATCTAAAAATGTTTTTGTCCTGACATGTAATGCTCTACATTTTATTTTTTTAATTTCCAATCGGTGAGTTTTATCAAAAAAACACAAGAGGTAAAAAAGTTTCTAAACAAACTAAACTATCCAAATTAAAGTATTTGCATGTGTTTGATAAGATTTTTCTTTAAATTTCGTTAACAAGAATGATAGGGGTGGTTTATTTCAACCCCTTCCACTCATTTTAAAAAAGTGAAAAAATTACCAGAAAGTGTGTTTTCATAACAGTAATGCTTCCATAAAATTTTATTAGTCTATCTCCTTTCGTTTTCAAGATAAAAAATAAAAACATTATTTTTCGGCCATCTTTGTACCGCGATATCTCCCTAATGGTTGACTTTTGACCCAACGTTTATAAAGCAAACTACCCTTTATTTTGAACAAGGAATCACCCCCTAAAGTTTTTCGCATTTGTTTTGAAACACCCTGTATAATGATGAACTTAATGCAGAGAATAAGCATATATGTAGGGTTTTTTGGCCCCTCTTTCCGCTACTCGTATTTTGTTTATAACTATATAATAACCTAAAAAATGCTGTAGTTGTAATGGCGACCGCGGTTCATTCAGTTAAAAACACGTGTACACGAGGAGGCTGCTGCTGTAGCAGAAAAGGGAGAATTTCTTTCTAGAATGTGTAAGAAAGTATACATATATGCGAAAAGCTAAGAAAATAATGTATTTCACGGAGGATTGGGTCAGCTAAACTGAATGAATCAGGGAGTCTTAAAGTTTCTCAAAATCGTAGCCTATTCAAGATCAAATTACCGTTATTGATAATGGAAATAAAACAGTAAAACCCTGTAAAACTGAGTCATTTTGTAGTAAAAATTCCAATGTCCGACCCAATATTGGTCTTTACGAAAATTTTGATCAAGACAATTTAATTTTTTTTAAAAAAACCTTAATTTAGAGCTTTTTCGCACGAGCGAAAAACACCCTTACTTTTTATGTATATATTAATAAATAAAATATGTTTCTTCGTTATGGTCATTTTGTTTTTGTGGATTTGGGCCGGTTGCCTGTTTTTCCCGGGCCGGTTTCCACTTCCCATCCACCCCTGTTTGCATGGATCCATTTTTAGCACGTACTAATATAAATAATAATAATAATATTTATATTATAAATATTTTTGTAAAATGTCGCCGTGACAATTATTGTCCCATGACATATATGTCAAAATTATTTTTATTTGATATTAGGTAGGCTGAAGTGATTTCGCATGAACTTTTCTTCGCACACTTTGTGTATTTCTTGCGTTATTTTAATTCATGACAGTTTTATTACAAATTAAGGTTAATTAATTTGTTATAGTAATTAAATAAGATTTGTATGAATCTTTGTAATGGCACTTAAAACTATCAGAAATAAATTTCAGTTTACAAGTTAAATAATAATATGAACAAGAGACCAATAAAAAGTCCATTAAAAGCAGTAAATGGTATTATTATAAATTATATTACTATAGCAACAGGAAGTGCGTCCTTTTTATTTAATGTAACGTGATAAGTAATGAGTCATATAAAGTTGTATTTTTAGTGTTTATATACTACAAGGCTACTCATTGGCAACGTCGCAGATAAAATTACAAATTCCGTTCTAAAGGAAACATATACGATACAGAATGTTGTAGGGTAAGTTGTATAACCAGTTGAATGTTAAACCAAAAGCAAAACGTATAAAAGTATTTATTAAAACTTATAATATCGTTTCAACCGTTTGAAAAGTGAATGATTTATATTCAAGTGGTTTTCTTGGTATCTGACGTGATTATATTGCTAGCATGCCCTTGAAGAATGTATACCTACATAAATCAAAAATAGACTTGCGAACATGTCATAAAATCAACATCAATAATAGTTATCTCATTCAAGTACCATAAACATTTGTAGAATTTATACAGATAACCTTTGCAGATAAGATAACCTCCAGTTAAAAATATACTTTTTATCTTGCTTACTAAATTTTGTATTTGAAAATATAGGTTTATTTTGCACATTAAGAAGTGATAGGGGTTTTGAATAAAACAACATAGAGTATTTAATTATTTTTATTCCATTGCTTACATTTAAAACCATGATCTCTTGTGTGCACCATAGTTTAAACACTTGTGGAGTAACATTACAATACAATATGGCTGCAAAATAAAACACTAATTCACCACAATACACCAAAACACTTTAACACTGGACGTGCGTTTCGCTAACCAAGTTAGCATCATCGGCAGATGATAAAGTGTGCAAAAATAAAGTGTTTTGGTGTATTGTGGTGAAGTAGTGTTTTATTTTGTTGTTAGGTTCCAACCCCCTACCGGTTGAGAAAGATTTCAACCCCCTACTGTAATAACAATATGGCTGCCGAAATAAATTTTTGAATTTCCCTTTGGATATCATTCTCAGAATTTTGAGCTGTTATTAAATTGTGGACAGTTTTTAAGGTTAGAAGATATAAATATTATTTTGATATTTGAGTAGTTATCAGTTATTGTTTGCATCATTCATTGTAGGTTAGACGTTAAGGTACATTCAGGCTAAGAACGCCGAGCGTCAAAATTCAAAATTTTCAATTTTTTTTTCGCAAAAAATACCTCATAGGCGGGTTTCTGAGGTCGATATACAGAGTGTCCTAGGCTGAGCGTGCATTAGAAGTTTCTAGAGAACTACAACATCTAGCTCGGAGATTTTTTGTACATCATAGTTTCATAACGAGATCTATCGATTAAAAATATTTTCAATATGGCGGCACTTCCGGAAATACCGGAAGTTGACAACAACTTTCTTATTTTAAATGTGTGCCCCCATTTTTTATTACATACTTAAATTCTCCGTAAAATTTTATGAATTTTGATATTAAACACCTATCATTCATTAAATACCTAACATTCACCGTTTTTGAGAAAAAAAATATTTAAAATTTTTGAACAAAAAAAACTACCTGTCAAAAATATGTGTATAGCCTAAACGTCAAATTTAGTGATTACCACAGCCACTGTGCCATAAAGAGAAAACATGTGGTTACCTATTTCAAAAATTAAACTGTTCGAATGTCATATAACAATGGCCGCAGCTGTCATAGAATTGAGCGATTTAAAAATTATCATAGGTCATTTTTTTCAAAAAAGTGGGTTTCCAACTTTTTTATTTCACTAGTGAAAAGGCTTTTCAATTCGTTACTTTTTGACTATACATGTTCCTATACCTAAAATAAATCGATTTTAAGTTATTTAAGATTTAGTTTTAAACCCTATATATTTTTTGGATTTTAACCAGTAGCCTATGACTTTAAACGTCAAGTGATGTAAAACAATAGAGCTGGCCATGTCATATTGTATATTGTGGCGCTTTGTTCAAAAAGCAGCATCATTTCCGAACCAACTTTGCGCTGTTATTTTTTCGATCATACGGAATATTATTAATAATATCAACTATTAGATATCACTAAAAAGCGAAAATACGAGATATATTTTTATAAATAATACACTTTTTAAACTTAAGAGGGCAGGCAGTATTTATTATATAAGAAATTCAAATAATTCGTTTTCTGACAGATGGAAATAAATTTTCTGACCGTTTGACACTTAATGTCAAAGGAAGCTAGATAAAATCGAGAAAAATATACGTTTTCAAATTAAATCTTAAATAACTTAAAAACGTTTTATTTTAGGCATAGGAACATGTATACTCAAAAAGTAACAAATTGAAAAACCTTTTCATTAGTCAAATAAAAAAAGTGGGTTTCCATTTGAAAAAAATGATTTAAGATAATTTTTTAATCGCCCAATTCCATGACAGCTACCGCCATTATTATATGTCATTTGAAAAATTTAATTTTTGAAATAGATAGCCACATGTCTTCTCTTTATGTTACAGTGGGTGTGGTAATCACACTAAATTTGATTTTTAGGCTATACAAATTTTTTTGACAGGTAGTTTTTTCGGCCAAAAATTTTAAATATTTTTTTTTCTCAAAAACGGTTAATGTTAGGTATAGAGTGTTTAATATCAATATTCGTAAAATTTTACAGAGAATTTAAATATGTAATAAAAAATGGGGGCACCCTTTTAAAATAAAAAAGTTGCTGTCAACTTCCGATATTTCCGGAAGTGCCGCCATATTGAAAATATTTAAAATCGATAGATCTCGTTGTAAAACAATGATGTGCAAAAAATCTCCGATCTAGATATTGTGGTTCTCTAGAAACTTCTAATGCACGCCCAGCCTGGGACACCCTGTATAAAATGGTAATGGCAGATAGTAATTAGTTTATTGAAGAAAAACAATCTTCAAATATTAGATCTAACAAATTATAAATACATAGCACAGATAAACAAGTATAGAAAGCATGACTACATACTACATTTTAAGAAATGTGAACAAAAAATAAATATGAAAGTAAAAAAAAATTCTGGTTAAAATTGTAAAAAAAGAAACAATTATCATAGAACAAACGATTTCACTTCAGATAGTTCCAAAGTCTACTAGGCTAAATAGATTGTTAAACTACACACTATTTCTTTGCTGTTTCTACTATTTTGATACCAGTGTTCATGTTAGCAGACTTACTGTTTTTAATGGATTTTCAAAAGATGAGAACATATTTTATTAAAAAAAACTCTGAAGAATACATTGTTTTTCTTTTTCGATAATTGATTTTTAAAGTAGAACCTAATTAACAAAGTTAACCTAGTTAAAAAAAATATGTCTCAAGTTGTTTTAGTTACCATAATTAAATTTTAACGTCACATCATATAAAATCGACAACCAGGATTGTCCTTTATCATTTTTTGTCTAAGACCAATTCGGCAATTATCTTCATTTACAAGGTGATTCAAACTTGACACATTTAGCTGATGGTCAGGAAAATGATAAATAAAGTTCAAATTTGGTCGATGGCATCCAAAAGGGGAATTTGTTTTTTTTCACATATTATAATGTCATCTAAACTGTTGTTTTCACAACTTTACTTTTTTGTCATAATAATCGGAAAAAACATATTTTTTAAATAACTTTTAAGTTTTTTTTTTCTCGCTTGGACAGCGAGACATCTTACTTAATTACAAAAATGACCACAAAACTGTGTATGCCCAATAAATCTATAGAATGGTGGAAAAATTAACGAGGATAGAGTCACACGAAACAGTTCATCATAGTAGACATTGATCAAAATTACCGACAGAACTGATAAGCAATGACAGCAAAAAAATTTCAAAACTGTAATAGGTGGACCAACAGGGTCATTGCAAGCTCAATAAGCATTTAAAGCTGAATTAACAACCAGCAAGCCATGTATACTTTTGTCAGAAAAAAACATCAGAACATATTTATTCTGTGTCTGTGCAATGACAAATGCACTAGTCGATGACTTCAAGTTACTAGACTTATTGTTTCTTGTTACATTCATCATTTAAAAAAAGACAACTAGCGACTATGTACAAAAAGTATACCAAAATGTTAGCCAGTCCTTTTTGTATTACGTGAACTAATTTTGAAATTTCATTTACCACATTCTGGGTTTTATAGCGCAACGCGCCAAATTTGAACCACTACCAAAACTACGTCTCGCGATAACTAAATTTTAGCAATTTTAGAAATGAAACTGGTCAATTAATTGATGGCAAGTTTAATAAAATACTTTTAAGCAAATTATTTTTGAGTCTTCTCGAAAATGTTATGGTCTTAAACAAAAATGACACTGCTAACAACACAGACTTTCACAGTAATTTAAATATAAGAAAACAATATGAACAAGTCATTGCATTCGTCGTTAAAACGCCACCACACTGTATTATACCGAAATAAATTTTCGATTCAGCCATTAAACACAACGAAAGTGAACGTTATAGACGTGATAAAATCGCACACCCACAGCTAAAACGACCTAGCGCTCCAACCGACGAACGGAGCCAGAATGAAATGAATCGGCAATCGGCTGAACGGTAATAAAAGCGGAGAACATTCCGTAGCGACGTCTCGTGAGAGATTTGGCATGCGCTTGTAATAGGAGCGACGAGCAACGTTGCCGACTATTCCTCGAATTTCCTGGGATTTAGGGATATTTTCTAGTGTTGACTTAATGTTGTACTTTTTATTATTATGTGCTACAAAGGTTTAGAGATCCTGTATCCTGTTCTGTACTGTTCTATTTGGAGAGAGGAGATAACGCCAATTCACAAAAAAGGAAGACGTGACGAATGCTCAAACTATAGATGTATATCCGTAACCAGCACAATGAGCAGAGTATACGCAAAACTGCTTAGAAACATCGTAGAAACAGAATATGGCCCACAAGAAATTGAAGAGCAAGCAGGGTTTAGAGCTGGCCGATCGTGCATAGATCATATATTTAGTCTAACCCAACTTAATGGAAAGAAGGTAGCAAGGAATAGAGAGGCTCATCTGCTTTTTGTTGACCTTTCAAAAGCATATGATACAGTGCCAATTCAAAAACTGTGGCAAGTGCTGGAGAACTCTCCAATTAACAATACAGCGATCAAAGCCATCAAACAACTATACCACCAAGCATTTTCCAGAATAAAGATTGGCAGTAACATATCAGAAACCTTTTATGTGACCAAAGACCTTCGTCAGGGATGTTGTCTATCGCCAACTCTCTTCAAAATCTACCTCAATGAAGCCTTAAAGAAATGGAGAAGATCCTGCAGTGGAATGGGAATAGAACTAAAAAATGACATCTACTGTTCATTTTGCAGATAACCAAGTGGCAGTGGCCTAAGATAGGGAAGAACTTGAATTCATGGCGAGGAGACTTTTTAAAGAATACGCAGAATGGGGATTAACTGTTAACTGCAGTAAAACTAAATATATGTGTATCGGTGGAGAGGGAACAGATTTGGAAGTGGACGACAGCTGCATAGTACAATATTGTTTAGATTATACCTAACTCGGAACAAAGATTAGCCAAAGTGGACGAACCGAAGAAGAAATATTGGAGCGAATAATTAAAGGGAAAAGAGTTATAGGATGCCTAAACTCATTATTATGGTCAACAAACATCTCTATCGAAAGAAAACACCTTTTATACAATGCAATATTTAAAAGTGTTGTATTGTATGGATGTGAAACCTGGCAAATAAATAAAACTTTAGAGCGTAAACTACTGGCTCTTGAAATGGTTTTTTGGCGAAGATCTGCCGGAAAGTCGAGAATAGAGCGAATAACCAACGAGAGAATTAGAGAGATTATGGGCGTAAAGAAAACTATCCTCGATGAAATCGAACAACGCCTAACTAATATGGTATGCACATGTAGAGAGAATGGCTGACGAATGTCTACCCAAACAAATCCTAAAATGGACATCGGCGGAAAGAAGAAAGAAAGGAAGACCTAAAGCTACCTGGATTGAGGGCATTAACCGAGCCATGTATGAAAGAAATTTACTTCCAGGAGATTGGGAAGATCGAAGGCAATGGAGATTGGGAACCGGAAGGCGTAGAACGTTATAAAACCGGATATATATATATAGAGTATATTAACACTATATCTGTACCACAGAAGCAAACTATGTTAACTCACAAAACAGTTTCGAGAAAAACGAATTTGAAGTTTTGTTTAGCTCATGGCCGGCATTGGACTTAAATTTGATTTTAAACAGAGTATTTTATTTAATCTTACAGATAGCGTAAAAAGAGAACGAGAAAAGGATAGAGCATGAAAAGTTAAGTAACTTGACGTATATAACTCAAATTTGGTTTGGACTTAAACAAGTTTGCTACTATTGTACAGATATAGTTACATATTGTCCTATTGCTGCCAAAAGTCACTAACTAACATTTTTCCGAACAACACTAACTATGTTTTGAAGCGGAGAATCGATTGCAAAAGTCATTAACTACGATTTCTGGCTATTTATGTTTTATTTTAATACCGAATAGTTACTAACTATAACATCTTTATGCAATGCAATTCATCTTTAGACGCATTTTTCTCGAAAGTAATAAAAAGTAAGTTAGTGACTTTTGGCAGCAATGGGACGATATTTACATAATATGTATATTATTATTATAATTTTATATTCAATAGGTACTTTAAAATATATTCATACTGCAAATATATATTTACAGAAAACACTCCTACCCATCACATCCAGCCAAACATCTGTGCCAAATTATAATAAGTCAATTTCATTTTAAAATAATACATTTTCTGTTAATATTTAATTATTTGTTTTTTAGCCGACCATACCAACAGGTATTTAAGATCGGTACAGATACTAACAGGTATTTAAGACAGGCTATTAAGATCGGCAAAAAAAGCTTTTTTAATTTCACTCAAAATGAGTTATTTGATTATTTTACTTTGAAAGAACTGCCTACCAACTTTTTATTAACATATTTTAGTATGGGCGGCTATACGTGCCTCCCGGCGCCAATTTTTTTATCCATAAGTAAGTAAACAACTATCTACAGCTATATTGTTCCTTTTTAAATTGTCATTAAAGGATATACACCGACTGATTAATAAACTACTAAATAATTCATTAATTTTCTGAAACTATCGGAAAGCAAAAATAATTCAATAGGATTAAGCGAACTATCTCAACAACCTTAAATTCAATTTGCTCGAGCTGCTAACTTGAGATGTGTCTAATTTTAGACCGGTTAAGTATTATTTATGAAAGTAAACGGAATTTTTATACGTGGAATATTTTAACATCGTATTTGTTTGCCAGAGCGATAAAATAATTTTAGAGACAAATATACTTACGGTATAACTGGTTGCGTGTTTCAGTTACAAGCGGTTTTGACCGACATCTTTTATAAGGAGTGGGGGGTATGTATGACTTAAAATATTTCTTATATATTTACAATTATTGTATTAACTTTCATGGTATTTGCTTCATAAAAATAGGATCTTGGAATTCTTTGTTGCACATGCAAAAATTCAGGCAGAGTACGTATTTTGACGTGTAAAATAAGTATAATTATAAAGTACTAATTTTTCTTTTATGCTACCAACACTAACAGTCAATTACATTCATATACAGATAGATAAGATATAAAGATACTTATCAAGATAAAGAAATTAGAAAGTATGTAATTGTTGTAAAATGATCAATGAGGTTCAAAAATGGTATTATAAGCTCGGCTTTAGCAAACGTTATTGAATAATCAAGAAATGATGCAAAATTGAAAACTATTTTGTACTATTTTGAAGTTGAAGGTCTTGCTTGGTAGCCGTTAATTACATAACTCTACTAAGTTTCATTTCCACATTTTTCCTTGCCTTATAATATATTACTTTACAAACTGAGAACTAAAAAGGGCCCTAAAGATTTCCACATGACATCAGTAGCCCCCATACACCAGCGGATTTGGACTGCTGACTTGGTCAACGGATCTAATCGGCAAACTAAGTCGGCAGGCTAGATTGGGCCGTCTAATCTGACCTGGCAATCTGTGGCTTTTGACCTATTCTCCTGTGACCTTTTCAAAACCATTTTGCAGAGTCTAGTAATTGGAGCCTTAACTGTCCAGTTCTTTGCCAATGGCTTTTGCCAGGCTTTTATGTTACGTTTTGCCGTTTCTTCATTAGTTTAACAGAATCTGCACGTTGCTTCGTCTGTTAATCCCATCAGTTTTAAATATCTACTCCTCATCCAATGTCATGTGAGTAGACCCACTACAGATTTGACAGTTTTCCGCTTCCTTATGAGGTCTGCCGTAAACGTTGGTGAGTGTTCGTCTACGAACTGTCTAGATGACTGTCCCTGACAGTACCCTGCTCAATTTTCTACTATTTTAAGTTTTTTTGTCCACCCATTGCTCTATGGTTATTTTCAGTGGTGGATACAGAGGGGGGGCCCATGGGTCCCGGGCGAAGTTGAAGTTGATGTCGGAGAGTGCATAACGTTTCCTCAGTGCCACTAATGGTTACAAATAATTAGCAATCCAATTGTACCATTCCTAGGGATAGAGTCTCAAAAGGTATCTATCTAAAGGTCTCTAGATGGTATCAAAACCGCCATTCTGCCTATTGGAGTTTGGCAAGCTGTCGCGTTCGCCATTAACTAACCAACCAACCAAGTAAATCAAAACAGTGCGCTTAGAAAAATAAAAGTGTAAGTGTACATTTACATTTTTACTTTAAGATTAATTATAGAAATAAAGATGTCTTATATTGATACAGTCATTATAAATCTTGATAGATAATTGATTAAATAACAATTTATAACAAAGTTGTTAATATGTGCTTCCTAGAAACTAACTAAAATTACTGACGTAATTTTACATGAGATCTCACAACTTTTTGTACCGAAAGAACTGCGTTGCGAGTCTTGGCATCTTTTTACATTCGTGTTTTGGATGGGATTGCTTTTGTATCATAGCGGAAGACATCCGCCCGAATAAAGGCATTGATGAGCCTGTATTGATCATTTGGTCTGTCATTTTCTTAAAATCTTGTGACCTCTGTCCTTGTACCTCGGTACCACATTTTAAGGAATTTACTCATTAGGTATATATTCCTTCTCTCCAGCTCTTGCGTGATCTATTTTATCCCTTCTTCGTCGTCCCGCTGGTGTCCAATTGGGGATCTGTTTTGGAAGCCTCTCCTCTGACATTCTTTGGTACGTGGCCATACCATATTAATTGTTTCGTTCTGACGTCCTCCGCTATTGTTCGATTGACCCCATAATTTATCGAATTCTGTTGTTCGTACATCTTTCTCTTCTGGATTTACTTGCTGCCCGTCTCCTGAAATCCATTGCTGTCGCTTCCAGGATACGCACGGCCTTATCTTTTAGCTGCCTTAGCAAACGATGTTTTTTTTAACCATTGTACTGTATATTTGACGTTTGTTGGACTTAGAGACGTTACAATTCCAAAAGACGCCATTTAACATAGAGATTGCCTTTCTTCCTTGAGCGTTTCTATCTATCCACAGTACCAACCCTTAACGTAACTTTTTCTTTAGTTAGTATTCGGTGACTTTATTATGTTCTCTTGAATTTTATGTATATGTTACGGTTAAAGTCCGATGTCCGGTTAATATCGACATTAACATGTTAATGTTTGGGTTAGGTTATGTTTTTGGTTGTTTTGTTGTGTGTTATGCTCGAGATTACCCGGGTAATGTCGACATTAACGGGACATCGGACCTTAACCGTAACATATGTATATACCTACAGGGTGTCATTGAAATGGTGTAAAAAAAAATCGGGCGGTGATAGTACTCTTAAAAATAGTAAAAGAAGTTCCTATAAGTATAGGGTCGAAAATGCATATTAAGGGAGTTAGGGGCACTGAAAGGGTGAATTTAAAAAACGGTTGTTTTGCAATTGTAGGCTTAAAAAACGAGATAAGATTCCGAAAAAAAATCGTCTGCCATAAATTTTGACCCTAAATGAAATGGTGATACTGAAAAATTATTTGGAAAAGCGGAAAGAGTAGTTTTTGCAAGGGTAAGGGGTTGTTTCGCGAATAACTGTTTTGAGGTTATTTTTTTGCAACGTGGGTTTATTTTTTGAAAACTACATACTTTTTCCCACAAAAAAGGTATTCTTGTTGCACATCGCCCAGAGCGATGGTTTTTCGAGAAAATTGAAGGCAAAGAGTTTGCCCTGATGGGTTGGTAACTGGTTAATCAATATAAACTTATGAAAGTTATGGCGGTTCAAAAGTAACCAAGTAGTTATTAAATAATTAATTGGAAAATCAAAATTTCATGATTTTTAAAACATCTTACTGCTTTAAAAAAGAAATAAACTTTTTTGGTTTTAAAAAAATTTTGTTTACCCAGTGCCGATTAATTCTGAAGAGCAACTACGGCAATGCATTATTGACTGTTCCAACCAAATTCGGACAACACCAAAGGTATTCCACAGGGTACCTACGCAGAACGTGGAGAAGAAGATCAGATGTCTACATTGAAACGAATGGTGGTTACTTTGAACATTTACTATGAATGAATAAGGAATTTTGGTAATTGGATTATTTCGTTTTTTAAAGCAATAAGATGTTTTAAAAATCATGAAATTTTGATTTTTCAATTAATTATTTGATAACTACTTCCGGTTACTTTTGAACCGTAATAACTTTCATAAGTATCACCCTCCGATTTTTTTACACCATTTCAATGACACCCTGTATAGTTCAATCATCAACCGAATTATTTTCAACAACCTTCAAAAAAGATATTGATCCAAGAAGAAGAAGAATAAATTCATATGGGATCTACAATTTTTTTAAAACTTTATTATCTTACACGAACGCAACAATTTACAATAAAATACGCTTTAAAAAATAACCGCGCATTCGCCATTAAACCAGCGTCGTTAAATGCGCGAGTGAACGTTATCGTTCGATAAAATCCTACGCCCCGATTCAACGAAACCGCGTAATAGCGATCCCGCGATTCGATTCCCCGGTCGACACGCTGTAGTTGTTGTTGGAGCGTTTCATAGAGACGGCCCGAGGAGCCGGCAACGCGGCCTAGCGGCAGCTGATGACCGCCGAGGGCGGCGTTGTTGCCGTCGCGGTCGTCCGCCGATCGACGGCCTCGATGAATGGCATTGCAAGGTCTGCCCGCCTGCCGCCACTGACTGCCGTGCAACCCAAGCGGATCCGAGCGAGAGAGTGAGTGAGTGTTTAGGTGCGGCGTGCACGGTCGGGGCCGGTGCACCCGATAGATGCGGCCGGCAGTACCGTGGTAGGATGGGGCGATTGTATCGAGGCAACCTAGAAATCGACTTGATTTCTGCATTTAATATGTGGTCCTGGAAACGCTATCTCCGAGGTCTCTATTTTAATGCATGTCGATAGAAATATAAATGGCCGGTTGACAGACAGAGAGACAAAATAAAAAACGGCATACAGTTTTCTCGATTTTTACGTATGTAGGCAGGGATTAGTGATGGGAAAAACCGATTAATTTCAATAATCGAGTACTCGAGTTTCAAGCGATTGCAATAACCGAGCGATCGCTCAAGCGAAATATCGCTCGTATTTAAAAATACGGTTTTTCGTCCGTCGCTTATTGTAAGTTATGGTTTAAGTACTTGTTAACGAGCAGGAATTTACTGCAGCAGTCCAAAGACTGAGGTCTTGGAAACATACCACAATTTTCCAAGCTGAGCTATATGCTATTGAAACCTGTGTGCAACTGCTGGTAGAACAGCAATACACCGGGAAAACAATAATATGCATATTTTCGGATAGTCAAGCCGCGCTGAAAGCACTTGAGGCAACGAAAAGCACGTCTATGACGATTCTTCATTGTAAGAAACTACTCAATATATTAGGAGATAGGAACAAAGTGTCGCTAACATGGATACCGGGACATGTCGGCCTAGAGGGAAACGAACGTGCTGATTCCCTCGCCAAAATTGGTGCAGGCTCGCCATTCGTGGGCCCAGAACCGACACTTAGCGTTCAACAAAATCTCGCAAGAGACAGGCTCTGTGAATAGGTTAAGGGTGTGACGTTCATGGAACATGCCAAGAAAATCCTAGCAGGGCCATCCAAACATAGAACAGGAGAACTCCTAAAGGCCGGTAGGAATGGAGCGCGTACGCTCACTGCAGTGTACACGGGCTACTGCCGGCTGAGATCTCACCTACAGAGGATGGGCTGGTGGAAGACGCCGCATGCCCACTCTGTATGGAAGATGACGAAACAATGAAGCACGTTATGCGTACCTGCCCCGCTGGGGGCAGGACCAGGTTTGAGATGTTTGGCAAACCCATGCTAGACCTATCAGACCTAGGAGACATATCACCCTCGGACATAACGGCCTATGTTAAAAGGCTGGGTCTTGAGGGTGAACTTTAGCGCTCTTTGTATATTAGAGCTTGTAGAAACTGAGCCACAATAGACCCTCGCGGCCGCAGTGGAGGGTCCCATGGGGCCCACTCTTAGTCAATACAATACTTGTTAACGCCAAGCGCCAAGCAGTAAGTTGCGTGCGCAGGGCACATATTCTTTCGGTGATCAATGGCAAGTAGCAAGCGACGAGCGATTCGCTTGATTTCATTCGCTTGATTTAGTTTATTTCAAACCATTGTCGATGTAAGTCGTAAAATTTTGACCCTCAGATACGCAACGGATAACGTCGTATAAATTTGCTACCTTCAATGTATGTAGAAAATTCGCTCGGCTTTTTATCGAGTATGTCACATTAAAATCGGATTTCAATTTATTTCATTCTAGGATCGCTTGCGTTCGTCGCTCGTAACTCGTCGCTTGCATCGCTCGTTGATAATCTAGCGATGTCGGTTATTTCAATAATCGAGTTATCCCATCACTAGCAGGGATTTCCGGAACCGGAGCTGTTTTTCGGAACCGGAAATTTCAGTACCGCGCCTCTTAGAAACCGGGATTTCCCGTTTTTTTTTTCGGTACCGACTAATTTTTGTTCAATGGTGGTGCAGTTCACCAATCGGGAAGCAAGGGATGGGTTTTCAAAGTAAAATGGATAAAAAAATTGAGATTTTTAATGAAAATAATATCAAATTAATATAAGTAATCAGTCATGAAAAAATTAACATGAACACAAGTAAAGAAAATAAACATAAACCAACTTAACTGAATTTGAGACAAAAGTCCTAAATAAAATATTGAATTAAAAATCCAAATATCTATTTTAAACATAACATAATAAATTAATATAATAGGAACTTCAAAAGAGAAAAGGAGCAAGGACAATAATAAGAAGTAGCATTATTACTTTACGATTTCGACCGCTAGAAAGTATCAAAGGACTTTCTCACGTAACAAAAAAATATTTTTTTTAATTATTGATACCAAGGCCCGGTTGTGATGGGTAAAAAGATTTGAACCCGTCAGTTAGCAAGCAAGGAATGGTTCCCAAAAGTAAAACCGATAAAAAATTGAGTTTCAAATGAAAATATTATCAAATTATTAAGTCATGAGAAACTAAACATGAATTGCAAAATTGTTGTTCAACTTTCATATTTTTAAATATAAAATTAGAAAATGAAAAAAAAAATCTCGTACGCCGCTGTGTAATGTAATTCTCTTCTTTACAATTAACTTAATCTCGCCTAGTTGTAAATACTCCGGTAATCAAAACCTTATTTCTCTCTCTCTCCCTCCCTTCTCCGTTTACGTTCTCCTCCTTGGCGACGGCGCATTAGACCCGAAAGACGACGTCACAGCGGCAACGTCGCGGCGGCGGCGCTTCGGCTTGACCTACTCCCGATCGTCGTCGTCGTTTTCGTCCTCTCATCATCGATTGCACGGCGACTACGCGCCGCAGCAGACGATCTGGAAATAAGGGCTCATTGTTTTTGCCTCGGCTCGCGCGCGCTCTCGTACCTTCGTTCGTCGACTCTTCGCGTCGCCCGTTCCGTCACACGTCGCTCGGATTGATATCGTTCCGCGGGGATATGGCGATGCGGCGGCGTTGCCGGCTCTTAAACGTTCGGGACAGGGACATATTGCACGAAAGGGATACTGCCAATAAAATAATATCATAGTATAAAGAAACTAGTAGCTTTACTCCTTGTCAAATCCTTTGTTCTTTTTTTGCCACTTTATATATGACCTTGTTCTCGCGTCCCGTGACCACTGACGTAGCTGTATAGTCGTGGTCTATAACTAGGCAAAGTATAGTCGTGGCACTCGCCATAGTTTCACAGAGATGTATTTAGGAAAATATGAGTTCACAATAAAAAAAATTGATCATCGAGTAAAAATTTGCTTGAAAACAGAATATCTTCACATTTCGTGTAAGTAACAATTCTTCTGTATCTGAAAATCTTCTGATGGGAAGAAATGCGGAAAAAATATAATGACATATTTTTTGACAAGATTTTCTACAACTTTTTTTTTAATTTAAAACAAGTTTAATTTTAACATTAATATGTTTGTTTTGTAGTAATATATTGGTTATGTGATTTTCATTGGATAACTAATACATTGAACAACACATTGTACTAAATAATAAAATAACATATTTAAACTTCAATAATTGCTAATAAACAATCCGAAGGTACCGAAAGAACTGGGAATTAATAATTTCGAGTCCCGGTTCTTTGATATCTCCAAAGAACCGGGAATTTCCGGTTCTGAACCTCAGTTACCATATTATCAGGAAATTATGTTTTTTAACTAAAAATTTAAAAAATTTCCTGACTTTTTTAAAAAAAAATTGCGCAGAAAAATCCTCATATTTCTGGGGTCAAAATATACTACCCCTAAAAATATTTGCACTTATTTAAGACTCACCCTGTATAGGGCGATTCACGGTTATGGTATTATGGTACGTGATAGCGTTTGCGGAACCGGAACTGTTTTTCGGAACAGGTAATTTCGGTGCCATGCCTCTAAGGAACCGAGATTTCCAGTTTTCCTTCGGTACTTTCGTTACTAGCAAATTTTTGTTCAATGATGGTGCAGTTCGTTAAACAGCAAGCAAGGGATGTTATAAAAAGTAAAGTCTATAATATATATAAGTCTTCTAACTTCCACCAACATTCTTCCTCTCCACACTCGTCCTGTACAATAGAATAACTTTTACTGGCGACCTTTAGTAAATGTGACTTTCACTATAGTGAATGTTAGAAATTACTAGGAAAATTCGAAAAATCTTTAAAATGCCACATTCACTGGTCCAATGCGTAATTGTTAGCATTTCCTAGTGAATGTTAACAATCATTGAATTTCCGACTTTCACTGTAACATATACACTGGATGTTTTACCTGCAGTTTTATCTAATACCGGGTGCATCTCAAAAGTGGCTCACCCCTATAACTGTTTTATTTTTTTATAACAGTGTAATGGTATAGGTAGATGTAAATGTATGAGAGAGGCTACAACTCTATCATTGATTGAAATCAAGGGCGACGTTGGACTCGAGCATAACAGTTATAAACCATATCATATTTGGTAAAATTAAACATGTGTACTACATTAAATCCGTAAATCTTTAGTTCCTCGTGCGATACAAGATTAAAACAATTTTTATTCCTGTGATAAGAGTCAAGTGATAAGATTTATAACAGTAACTACAACAGATCCCGTTTAATACTAAGTATTATGCATGTAACGACAATAAAAATACATGTCACACTAAAAGATTTTAAAAATATAATTTTACCTATAAAAGAAAAATAAATGTTCTTCCGAATTTGACGTTATTGCCTTGAGTTCGTATCAAAAATTAAAATAAAAGTTTTCAATTGTTCATTGAATTTTTCAACTATTTCAATTATTGAACTAATCGGGTCATGCGTGTTAAATGATACTCCTACCAACGAACAACCTGAAATTTTAAGTTAATTAGTTTATAACATATGATGTTCATAACCTTAAGGTTAAATTTAAACCGAACTACGTTGAGCGATATACTCGTTATAAAACAGAAACCTACATAATATAATGTTCTTCGTCTTTAAATTTGCTCGATACTTTCTTTGATACAGTAATAATAAGGCGTTTGATTTTTGTGAAAGCTAGTATTTGCCGGCCGCCATTTCGTCGTGACATAACGCGCGCGCGCTGTTGCAATTCTGGCCGTGTTGCTAAACAATTGAATTGTTAAGGTTCCACGATCACTAGATCGTTGAACTGTTGACACATAACCGAAATCGATCGTACCATTTCGCTTCGTGAGGATCGGACATATTCGCTCGTATGTTCGCTTCTATTTTTCGTTTTGCTCTATATTATAGAGAATTAAGTCTATATATTTCATCTCCGCTCTTCCAAAATCTGTGAATTTTATTTTAATTTGTAAAATAACGATGGAGATATCTTAATGTAAATATCAATTCATTATACGTTATTGCCGGATTTTTTCGGAAAACTTAAGACAACCTATTTTATCGCAGTTTCAGTGGCGTCGCATAGACAACGTAGGAACCGGCAACTCTGCATACGAGTTAAATTGAACACGTTTCTTTCTTCTGTATTTCTGACTGTCAACTGGTTAAAAGTCGACTATCATTATCTTTGTCTTACGCGTTGAAATACCGAGCACGGGTTTAGGATAACCAGGCTTATATCAAGGATACAATTATATCGATCTCTTAACATGGACGAAAGAGAACTAAATGCTTGTGCGCCATCTTTTGTTGAATTTTCTATACACTTACATAGCGGCAAATATGAATTAATAGGTTTTTTTATGAATTTCTTCAATTTGGTGAATGATTGAGTTGTATTGACATAAAATCAAGAGGATATTAATTATTTGTTAAAAATAATATAAGCTTGGTGCATTTTCCGCCGGTGCTGCCACCATCGAAGAATATCGTAAACAACTAGTAGAAGAGTAGAGAAAGCATAATAAATTTAGCTTATAAATCAATCAACTTTTGATTTCTAACCAAAATTTTTCTTGACGGGTGATAATCAAAGGCCAAACTGACATTCCTCGCAAATTTTGAAGTATAATTCGTGGAAAAGTGAAAGGTTTGTTAACTTTTTCCACTAATTGAAAATTACTACCAGTAATTATGACGTTCTGAATGCTTACATTAGAATTAGGTGAACAAACTTCTACGACTAATTGATACTACTAATTTATTTCACTGATTTCGAGGTTCTGAATGAAGCTTAAGTTGGTGCCTACAATCGTACAAAATGTTTCATACATTCTTCTTCATATTCCTGTGCCTTGTGCTTAGACGCACGTTGGCGATTGTCTGTACTCTTCATACAATGTGTAGAATGCCGTTTTCGGCTCTTCGAAATATGGTGGTTGCGTCGCTGATGACCAATCCCGTATGTTTCTTAGCCTGGAATGTTGTTTTCTTCCTGGGCCTCGCCGTCCCTCTATTTTTCCTTGTAGAATCAGCTTAGGAATGTAATATTTGTCTCCTCTAAGGATATGACCGAGGTATGAAACTTTTCTTTCTTTAACTATATTAAGCATTTCTCGTTCATGACCTGCAGTTCTTAAAACTTCTTCGTTCGTGGCATGTGCGGTCCATGGTACACGTAAGAGTCTCCGGAGTGTCCACATCTCGAAAGCCTCGATGCGGTTCAGGGTTCTAGCCTTGAGAGACCTCGTTTCTGCGCCGTATAGTAAGATGGGCCATATGTAGCATTTTACTACCCGTAGTCTAAGTGCTAGCGGGAGACTGCGTGCTTATAGGAGGTTTTTAAGTTTAAAAAATGTTGATTTTGCATAATTCGTTCTAAGTTTAACTTCCTCATCGCAATTTCATCGTTCATTGATCATAGCATCTAGATATTTAAATCGTGGTACTCGCTCTATAATATTTTCATCCATCGTCAATACGGTGTTGATTATAGGCTGGCGTCCTATTACCATAAGTTTGGTCTTGGTAGCGTTGATTTTAAGACCGAAACGATTTCCCATGTCCTCTATCTTATTTATTATTTGCTGGAGATCATCTAAAGTTGGTGCTAGGATTGCCGTATCATCTGCATATCTTATATTGTTAATTGGAACTCCGTTAATCTTAATTCCTCCACTTTCTCCTTCCAGGGCCATTTGAAATATATTTTCGACGTATATTTTAAAAAGTATTGGTGACAGTATACAGCCCTGGCGGACTCCTTTACACACATTGAAGGTGTCTGTGGATAAATTTTTGTTAACACTTATCTCCGCGGTTTGGTTCATACATTAAAAGTTTTAAATCCTTTACAAAATAGGTACGCGCCGTGTAACATATAGACATGTGTGTCGGTGGTTGCTAATCGTCACACGAAAATAAAAAAAAAATATGTATATCAATCGAGTTTGACCTTCGTTTAACCTTGGGCGGACCCGGCCCGACTCTCCACAAAACGAAACGAATATATAAGCGATCGCTACGAACGCGACCAAATGTTTTATTTAATCAAATAAGGACAGAGCTCTACATTTTCAGATCGGCCAGTACTGTGCCGAAGCATTTTTACCTAATTGTTTTCAAATTGAAAACACCTCTCCGCCGATACGGCAAGTCGCCATGATAGCGATAAAGATAGAACTGGAAATGTGCGCTATGGGTAGGGACGTTGAAAAATATCGATACTTTCTATCACGCTTTCATTAACTTTGTTCCAATCCACAAATTTGTATCGTTCTAGAATGGTAATTGGCATCGCCGGGATCGGATTTGTATACGCATGTGTCGATTTGGACAGTTCTGTTGCGATACCAGAATTAAATGCGGGTTGGAACGGTTTGGAAACTGATTTTTGAATTAATTCATAACCTAATTTTTAATTATTTATATAGGTTGGAAATATTTGCGATATAAATTACGAATTTTGGATTTTATTTGACGAAAACTGCGAAATTCTCTTTGCTTCATTTCGCAAAAGTTTTAAATCATCTTCAGTGATATACACAGATTCATTGTCACTGCCCTCTTCATCACTCATCATAGTAGGTACAAAAATCTTCTTCCTTCTTCTTCATACTAGGCGAATCGCCTGTTTGGTTTCGTCGTCTCTACCGGTTAGACTGACAAGTTGTCGCTCCATCGTTTTCGTGGACGTCTTAAGCTTCTGCTACCTAGCGGTGATTTGTCGCGTGCAACCCTCACTATCCTTCTGTTGTCCATTCTGCTGATATGCCCATTCCATTCTTCCTTGCTGCTGAGTACCCACTCATTTACATTTTCCAACTGGCATGCTCTTCTTATGCTTTCATTTCTCTCCCTGTCCAGAAGCGTCTTTCCAGCTATTCTGCGTAGTACTCTCATTTCGGTTGTCTCTAGTAATTGTTTAGTTTTTGCTGTATCAGGTCGAGTTTCTGCTGTGTATGTCATTACTGGTCCTACCGTTGCCTTGTAAATTCTCGCTTTAGTTCCCACCTCAATGTTTTTATTTCGCCATATTGTATCATTCAGGCATCCTGCTATTCTGGTTGCCTTCGTTGTCCGTTCTCGCACCTCCGCTTCAACATCACCGTATCCTGAGATATCTATGCCTAGATACTTAAACTTCATCTCTTGCTGGATAACATTGCCCTCGACTTCCAGTTTGCCTCTTAGTGGTACTTTTGATGTCGTCATGCATTTAGATTTCTGAGTCGATATTATCATATTAAGTGATTTGGCAGTGCAGTTAAATCGATGTAATAAGCGCTGTAGATCGTCCTCATTTTCAGCTACCAATACGGCGTTGTACAAAAATATAGAAAGCTTTATTAAAAAATGTATATACAAACCGATAAATATCAAATAAAACTTGAGGGATCAGGAAGTTAACTGAAATAGCCAAAAATTAAAAAATAAAACAATAATCAGCTGACACACAGTACTTCTTCTTCTTCTACTACTTATTTCAGATCTAGTCGATCTGTTAGTTTTAAGGTTGCGTCTGTAGGAATTCTAGTGCGAACCATTGTCTTTTTCTTTGCCTACCCCATCTCACTACGTCCTGTATTTCACATTGTTGTCTGATGTTTGTGTTTCTAATTCTGTCTCTTCTAGTCTTCCCCATTATGGTTCTTAGGTTCTTTATTTCAGCGACTCTTAACATGCTTTTGGTTTTGTTTGTTTTCTCTTGAATTTCTATGCCATATGTCATTATTGGTCTGATGCAGGTCTTATAAATTTTGCTGTCTGTTCGCATGATGGAGTTTGTCCACACTATTTGCCTCATACATCCTGACATGGCCGTTGCTCTGTTTATTTGGTTTCTCAGATCTTTCTTTAGATCATGGTAGTACGACATATATATATTCCTAGGTATCTAAATTGTGATAATTGCTCAATAATTTTGTTTTCTACTACTAGTTTGCATCATCTTATCAAAAAAAGTTAAGCATATATTTTTTCCGGTAGAGATGTGTGTTTAACCCCCCCCCCCACAACACAGAATAACTTGCTAGTTATGTATGCGTATGCTAATGATAAGTTGTTTTTAACTTCATTTCTGAACTAACTCTTCCTATATTAATGGGTCTGGGTATCTATGGACTAAAATAAGGAAATGATACAAGTGTTTTTTTTTTGTAAAAAACGTTCATGAAAATATTTGATTTAATTTATCAAAATTATTCGAAGTATGTATTTTCGCAAAATACTTGTTATTTTTTTGAAAAACATGATACTTAGCATTTATAAGAAATTACAAAAACGGTAATTTACTGGAATATAGTTCAGTGTGTGATTATGTTTTGATTCTGATGAACCTAAGCGTCACGCTAACTATAACAGTAATCGTTGAAAACATCTGCCATTCTGTACATTAAACGTTTTTATCATTTGCGTTGCAGCTTTCTCTACTCTTTGATCATTTTTTCTCCGTTAATTGAACCATATCGCCAAATAATTTTAATGGTATTAGGTTAAATAAACCCAACAAATTAAGCTTAACTATCAAAATTGCATGAATCACTTTTAATGGAATTACAACATATTTGAATGACAGCAACTATATTCCTTCATTCAAAGTGACACGTTTGTTCAAACAAGTTAGATTAGTGTAAATAACTAACTTTTGGCCACGATATAGATAATTAATATTAATTTAATAAGATTCAATTAAATATATAGCTTAGGGTACAACCGATATATTTTTGAAATCCCTTTAATTTATTTTTTCAAAAAATGTCTGAAAATAAAAAGGTCGGGACAAAATCAAATGCCAACACTGTACATAATCGTTCTTCAAAAGAGACCGATGTTTTCAGACAGGGCCTGTAACAAGATCTCACCTTTCCATCGGGTTCGTTTATACAACGTATATTTACAGCAGCAGTCTGCTAGCTAGTACTAGTTTTGACAGAAGAACTAATTTTAGAGTAGACGCTCATTCAGCTCGTCTCGTCCCTTTTTCTTGGAAACACGGAGGATTCTCGGCAAGGCTCGTGGTCCGTTTGGCACTCACCGAAATTTACCGAACTTTGTTTGACAATTAGAGATGGGCTAATTAATTCTAAATACTTTTTTTGGTAAAAAAGTAAATTTTACAATTTCATTCATGGAACATACTTTTGTTTTGCTTGTTGGAACACAGCTTACGGTAGTAAATTATTTGAACTTGTCTTATTTAGACTTTACAGGTATGTCTTGAGAATTGGCTATTGTACAGAGTGGTCGAAATTGGTCTGTTTTAACAGAGAAAACCTATTTCCTGACTAGATAGAGCAAAACCGACATAGATATCATGGGCTCGATTTCTGAGACACGTTTAATGGCATAAACCGCCTGTTGATATTTTCACTGCCAACTGAGATCCGGGGTCTTTTTGATTTTTTTACCATTTTGAATATTGCCCATAACTTTTTTATTTCGCGGAATAATAAAATTCTGTAAAGACGTTTTTAAGGCACTTTTTTAAACACAATCCAGTGGCGTAGTGAGTTTTTTTCTATGCTTGTTTTTTTTGTCAGAAATAATAAAAAATATATTTTTTTAAATGAAAATAGTTGGCTATGAACTTAAAAAAATGCTGAGGTTTAACCATTTCGAACGATAAGTTATGGGTATCTATTTCTAAGAATGAGAGAAATATTAAGTTTTTCATCTTTGTATCAAATGTGCCTTGATTTTGAGTTGACCTAGTTGTCTAATTATTTTTTATCCTCATTTAATATTCTATATTATTATTTTTCTGCATAATTAAAGACTTTCTTGATGGAGACTAACTTTCTTTCTTTTTTTGTGCTGTAAAACCGTCTTAGATACTGGCTTTTGTCAAAGGCCTGAGACTGCTTGATACTGAGTTATCATTCAAAAAAGGAGGACACAATAGATCTCGGTGATTAACTCTCCCCTCCTATACAATTCGACATCTCACCTTGTCAAAATTGTTAAAATAGATGATCATAGCCTACTTGTACAATTATGTAAGCGAATTATCAATTGCTAATTTTCAAGACAGTACATTCTCCTCCAGTACATTCCTTTAGTTGTTTGATGAAATTAAGAGTCTATTACGCTGTACTGAGGGGTCGGGTAAAGCCGGTGTGTGGCCGAAAGAAATATATATTACATTTCAGAAATCTGCCTAAAGCGGCGGCTACACGACAGCGATTTGCCTGCACGGTATAGTTTACGCAAACTAGAAGGAACACTGTGCGGTGTTCACACGATGCAAGTAAGAGCGTACATTCATCATTATATTTTTATTCTGAATTTGTGGTTTCGTTCGTGGAAACAATTGGTGATTCTGAATTACGCCTTTACGTAAAACAGCAAAATAAACGGTATAGGCTAATTCCAGTAATATTAAGGTTCTCTATCTATTTCTCAAGGCTATTACTAAAATAATTAAATTTGACGTAATTAGATAAATATTAATATAATAAATTATATATTTTCGTCTATTAAAGTAGATTCAATTTTACACTTCAACTAACAAGCGATGATAATTTAATTTAATATGAAGGACCTTACTCGTACTCAATGTCACTAGATCGAGGTTAATACTCTGCAGATTTTCTTTAAAATTACCTAAATAACTTGACTCTATGTAGTGTGAAACCAATACGTGTCCTTAAAGGAAAATTATTCAGTTATCAAGTTTGTAACACTGCTACTCAAATATTTTCACAATATTTCTTTATTGATTGTGTTTTTTAGTGCATTGTGTGAAATATTTTTATTATATAGCACGAGTTGTACATGTAACCACACAAGTATCTTAATGGAGTTAACTCGCGTGTATTGTACAATATTTTATCTACGTCGAACTATAAAAACATACAATGAATTTTAAAAATTGTTGTACTTAACTATATACCTATCCTAAAAATCAATTACCTTAATACCTTTGTTGAAATAACACCATGCATGGCAATGACAATATGACAGTAAATAATATTGATGTCACTAGTTTAAAAAATAAGCGATTCGGAAAGTATTCCCTCTGACATTAAAGAAGAGGCGTTCAGAGCCATTTCTGGATTGCTTCTAGCAAGATCGGAACAGAAGTATTATTAACATTTATAATAAAGAAGTTTTCATGTTTTTATAATTATTATCAATAGAACAGTTTATTTGTGTTTAGTGGGTATTTAGTGCAAAATAAATGTTTTATAAAATATTTTTTTCTCTTTGGTAGTCATCTAAACAAGGAGTGCAGTAATGAAAATGCGTGAGTTAAGAAGCTCTTAACTCGCTCAAAATGCGTTAGTTAAGAGCTTCTTAACTCACTGACGTAGATAAAATAAACTATAAAATTACCAAGAAATTAAAAAAACAATCAAAGAGAAGAGAACAGTGGCGGACTAAGCCTGTCGGGGGCCCGGGGCGGCGAAGCTAAATGTGGCCCCCGGTCTGTTTAGATAATGATGTACTTCTAATGCACATTTTGTAAAAATTGAATGACGTATGTATAATGGTTGACAAAATTCAAGTATTTATACAGGGTAGAGAACTACAATATCTAGATATGAGATTTTGTGCATCATTGTTTCACAATGAGATCTACTGAGATCTATCGATTAAAAATATTTTCAATATGTATATAGCCTAAACGTCAAATTTAGTGATTGCCACAGCTACTGTACCATAAAGAGAAGACATGCGGCCATCTATGTCAAAAATTAAATAGTCCGAATGTCATATAATAATGACCGCAGCTGTCATGGAATTGAGCCATTAAACAATTATCATAAATCATTTTTTTTTTCAAATGGAAATCCACTTTTTTTATTTCACTCCTGAAAAGGCTTTCATGACTTTCGTTTTTAAAATTTGTTACTTTTTGACTATACATCTTCCTGTATCTAAAATAAATCGTTTTTAAGTTATTTAAGATTTAGCTTTAAAGCGTATATTTTTCTTGATTAGCTTATGACAGTATATTATCGATCATCATTTCCAAACTAACTTTGCGCTGTTTTTTTTTTCGATCGTACGGTATATTATTAAAATATCAACTATTAGATGTCACCAAAGAACGAAAATACGAGATATATTTATATAAATACACTTTTTAAACTTTTAAGGCAGACAGTAGTTATAATATAGGAAATTCAAATAATTCATTTTCTGACAGATGGAAATAAATTGTCTGACTGTTTGACACTTAATGTCAAAGGAAGCTAGATAAAATCAAGAAGAATATACGTTTTCAAACTAAATCTTAAATAACTTAATAACGATTTATTTTAGGTATGGGAATATATCTAGTTAAAACGTAACGAATTGGAACACATTTTCACTAGTGAAATAAAAAAAGTGTGTTTCCATTTGAAAAAAAAATATTTATGATAATTTTTTAATCGCTCAACTCCATGACAGCTACCGCCATTATTATATGACATTTGAACAATTTGATTTTTGAAATAAATAGCCACATGTCTTTTCTTTATGTTACAGGGGCTGTGATAATCACTAAATTTGACTTGACAGGCTGTACACATTTTTTTGACAGGTAGTTTTTTTCGTTCAAAAATTTTAAATACATTTTTCTTAAAAATGCTTTCAGGGAAATACCGCGACAAAATATCGCGATTTTGTAAGTCCTCCAAGATCCGAGGGGCCCCTTCGCTGTCTCAGACCCGTGGCCCCCGTTATACTAAATACTTCACTGCTCATCATCGGTAAAGAAGCTAGAATACAAGTTATGCTGTGCATTGGTTGTAATTTAAAATGTTTATTCAGTAAAAATAAATAATGAAACCATTAAAAAATAACTTAAAAGCTAAAATAAATAAATTCAGTCTCAAAATATATAAAAAATAATAGTTATTCGATATTTTAAACAAAGAAAATTACCCCTTGATTTAATTTCCTAAATAGAAATGCTATTGACAATTTACTGGGCCTGATAATTGATAATTGGCAACATCTGCTTCCATTTATACTAAGCCGCTGGCGTATACGTATGGCTTGTATTACTCCACCTACAAACTGCTTTATAACTACTGAACACAAAATTACTCATTAAGATTCGGAGGGCCCCTAAAAGACGGGGCCCGGGGAGGACCGCCCCTTCCGCCCCCCCCCCTAAGTCCGCCACTGGAAGAGAATACAAATTTGTCAAGGGGTGAAAAGTCAAACAAAACTAACAAAAACGAGGTTGCTACGACGTGTTTTTTTCTGTAATGTATGAGTAAAAAAAATAGCATTTGATTCATCCTTAGTTTTTCTATTCAACGGTTTCACAGTGAAAGAATTTTTATTTTCTTGCTTAAATCTACGACATTTTCATTCAAAATTATATTTACTATTGCAGTTCAGTGTATTATTTGCTAGAATGCTATACTGTTGCGAAAAAAGCTTGTCTAACTGCTGAACCAAAGCCGATTTTCTCTAATCAGCTTTGAAATAGAACGGTTATTAAGGTCGGCGTTCGTAAACTTAAACATCTAGAAACTATAGTTGTTGCGAGAGTTATTGTCTGCTTCACTATCAATTAAAATGTTTCTGCTCTTTATCCGGGGTATGTAGTTAATTATACGTATTATAAAGTGTACTTACGGTAAAGTAATTAAAATGAAATCCTTAAAATAAAAGTTATATTTTAACAAGATGAAAGCAAAATAATCAGTAGGCTATATCGTTATAACTGATAACTTGGTGAGGTGTATATTTGCTTAATCTTCTAAAACTGAAAATTGAATCAAAGCACTTTTATATATTTTATATAAAATACAGTGGGTTTTAAATTATATACAGGGTAACAAGGAAATGATTAGAATTATACAAGATATTGTTACGATGTACAGGGTGGACCATTTTGGTTGTTTCTATAGGGTATCTAGGAAACAGTGAGAAATATTCAAATTTTGATACTGCAGTCTCGGGTTCTTTTTTTGAAAAAATTACAATGGCGTAAACGGATCGTGGCTATCTTGATCGGTTTCGAAGCTACAGGGGGATTCTCAAATTTTTTACTTTTTAAAGATGTTCGATAGTTTGTTTATTTCAGCCTCAACCACGGAAAAATGAATTATACATTCTAAAGGC